>NC_038047.1:24018924-24197571 GCF_002211085.1 Panicum hallii | reverse complement strand
AGCTGAGACACGTGGAACACATCGTGCACTCCCGAGAGATTGAGTGGCAACTCCAAACGATATGCCACCTCACCTTTCCGTTCCAGCACCTTGAACGGACCGATGTACCGAGGAGCTAGTTTTCCTCGTACATTAAACCTGCGGATTCCTCTCATCGGCGAGACCTTCAGATATACATGATCACCCACTGCGAAGGTCAAATCTCGACGACGAACATCCGCATAGCTCTTCTGACGAGTCTGAGCGACCCTCAGGTTCTCTCGCACCTGCTGTACCAGCTGTTCGGCCTCCTCAACAATATCCGGACCAAACACCTGCCTCTCACCAATCTGATCCCAATACAGCGGAGTCCTGCATTCCGACCATACAGAGCCTCGAACGGGGACTTCTTCAGACTGGCTTGATAGCTGTTGTTATAAGAAAACTCTGCATACGGCAGGCATTTATCCCAGCTGGTACCATACTGAATAGCGCAGGCTCGAAGCATATCCTCCAACACTTGGTTGGTTCTCTGTCTGTCCATCTGTCTGAGGATGATAAGCAGTACTGAAGCGCAGCTTCGTATCCAACGAATCATGCAACTGCTCCCAGAACCGTGAAGTAAACTGAGATCCTCGATCAGATATAATCTTCTTAGGAACACCATGCAGACAGACAATCTTGGAGATGTACAACTCTGCGAGTCTAGCACCGGAATAAGTAGTGTTCACCGGAATAAAATGAGCCACCTTCGTCAACCGGTCCACTACTACCCATATGGAGTTGTACCCCTTCTGAGTACGAGGCAAGCCAACAATGAAGTCCATAGTGATTTCCTCCCATTTCCACTCTGGAATCTTCAACGGCTGCAATAACCCTGCTGGCCTCTGATGCTCTGCCTTGACACGCTGACAAGTGTCACAGATAGCCACGTACTCCGAACGGAACGCTTCATTCCAGACCACCAGAATCGTTCCTTCAGGTCGTAATACATCTTCGTGCTGCCTGGATGGATAGAATATGCGGTATCATGAGCCTCACTCAGAATCAACTTCCTGAGATCTGCCACATCCGGCACACATATACGACCCTTGTACCACAAGGTACCCTGATCATCCTCTCTGAAATGAGGAGCCTTGCCAACCTTGAGCAACTCACGAATCTCCCGCAGCTTCTGATCTTCCCTCTGATGCTGCCTGATCTCAGCCTCTAGAGTGGGTTCCGCCTCGAACGATGTACCCGAGGTATGATGCAAGAAACCCAGACTCAACTGCTCAAACTCCTCGCATAACTCCTGAGGCATCTGAAAAGCCACTGCCATGTTAACATAGCTCTTCCTGCTCAGAGCATCTGCTACAACATTGGCCTTGCCCGGATGATAGTGAATCTCCAGGTCGTAATCCTTGACCAACTCTAGCCATCTTCTCTGCCGCATATTCAGCTCACTCTGAGTGAAAATGTACTTGAGGCTCTTGTGATCGGTGTAAATATCACACCTCTGCCCAAACAAGTAATGCCTCCATATCTTCAGAGCATGCACAACTGCGGCTAACTCCAGATCATGAGTGGGATAATTCAGCTCGTGCCGGCGCAACTGCCGCGAGGCATAAGCTATCACTCTGCCTTCCTGCATCAGAACACAACCAAGACCATCCCTCGAAGCATCACAATACACTGTGAACCTCTTGCTCTGGTCCGGCAGAGTAAGGACTGGCGCCGTAGTCAACCTCTTCTTCAGCTCCTCAAAGGCACTCTGACGCTCATCAGTCCAAGAGAAATCCACACCCTTCTCTAGCAAGGAAGTCAAAGGCTTCGCAATCTTGGAGAAATTCTCAATGAACCTCCGGTAATAACCTGCTAAGCCCAGAAAAGAGCGGACTTCCTTCACTGTCTGCGGTACAACCCAGTCAAGCACATCCTTCACCTTCCCGGGGTCCACAGCAATACCTCCCTTGGAGATAACATGACCGAGGAACGGGACCTCGTCAATCCAGAACTCGCACTTGCTGAGCTTGGCATACAGCTTGTGCTCTCTGAGCCTCTGCAACACAAGCCTCAGATGCTTCTCATGCTCCGCTTCTGACTTGGAATATATCAGGATATCATCAATAAATATCACCACAAAGGTGTCCAGATAATCCATGAAAACCTTGTTCATCAGATGCATGAAGAAAGCCGGAGCATTAGTCAAGCCGAAGGACATGACCGTATACTCGTATAGCCCATACTTGCAAGTGAATGCCGTCTTCTGAATATCCTCAGGACGAATCTTCAGCTGGTGATAACCCGAACGCAGATCAATCTTCGAGAATACACAAGCACCCTGAAGCTGATCAAAGAGATCCTCAATACGGGGCAATGGATGCTTGTTCTTGATAGTGACTGCATTCAGATCCCGATAATCGACGCACATTCTCTTCGCACCATCCTTCTTCTCTACAAGCAACACAGGGAAAGCCCAAGGAGAGAAACTGCGACGGATATAACCCTTAGCTAGCAACTCGTCGACAGTCTTCTTAACCTCCTCATGCTCGACAGGAGCCATACGATAGGGCCTCTTAGCAATAGGAGCTGTGCCAGGCAAGAGATCAATAGAAAACTCAATGTCGCGATCAGGCGGCATACCTGGCAGATCATCCGGAAAGACATCCGGGAATTCAGACACCACGCGAATACCATTCGTGGGTCTAGCCTCCATCTGATGAAGAAATCCAGAAGGCTCCGTAGCTCCAACAGTAACCTCCTGACCATCCGGTGCCGACAGAAGAACCGTCCTCTGAGCACAATCTATCCGGACTCCCCATTTAGCAAGAGTCTCCATCCCAAGGATCACATCAATACCCTTGGAGTCAAGCACCATCAGATTTGCACTGAAATCTACCCCCCTTATGGCCACACTGACTCTGGGACAGAAGACATGAGACCTCAACTGCCCTCCCGGTGAAGATACTATCATGCACCTCTTTAATGTGCTAGTAGGAATACCATGATGCTCAACAAAAGACTGGGTGATGAAAGAATGTGTAGCACCAGTATCAAAAAGCACTGTAGCGGGATGGGCATTAACCATGAACGTACCAATAACCACGTTGGAAGCCTCGGCCGCTGACTCGGCCGTCACGTGGTTCACCCTGCCCTGAGCTGGGGCCTTGGGCGGTGCTGCACGTCCCTGCTGTCCTGCCTGCGCCTTCCGAGGGCAGACGTTGGCGTAGTGTCCTGGCTCGCCGCAGTGGAAGCATACTCGAGGAAATGCAGCGGTCTGCTGCCCAGGAGGAGGAGTGGGCGCTCCCTGCCTCTGAGCTGGTGGAGCCGGAGGCGCCGGAAGCCTCTGACCCTGTCCCGCCTGCTGCTGCTGCTGAGGACGAGGCGGAAACTGCTGCCGCTGCTGGTACTGCTGGGGCGGCCTCTGCTGCTGCTGCTGCGGATGCTGATAGCGGGGACGAGTGTTGCTGCCCGAAGAGGATGGAGCCATCTTCCTCTTCTTGTCCTCAATCTCCCGGCGCTTGCGCTCGGTGTTGAGGGCCGCATCAACCAGCTGGTTGAAGTTGTCGAAGCGGTGGTTCAGCAGCGCATACTGGATGTGATCATCCAGTCCCTCCTTGAAGTACTCCTGCTTGTCGCTATCACGAGCGACGTCAGCAGGGGCGTAGCGGGCAAGCTGAAGGAAACGGTCACGGTACTCCGTCACCGTCATGGATCCCTGAAATAGCGAACACAGATAACAAGGATGGAAATTGCTCAATTGGTCAGGTTACAAAAGAAATCAAGGATGGATCAAGCTCAAAAGGAATGGTAGAGAATTCCGTTAAATTTTTACCTGCTTAAGAGCACGGAACTCCTTCTGCTTCATCTTCATGATGCCCTCAGGAATGTGATGGTTCCTGAAACGCTCACGGAACTGGTCCCACGTGAGAGCGTCACGATCCCGAGCTGGGTAGGACTCCCACCAGTCAAGAGCGGAGCCTCGCAGCTGCCCTGCGGCGTAAAGGACTCGCTCCCGGTCGTCGCACTGCGCAACGACCAACTGGCGCTCCACCGAGCGAAGCCAGTCGTCCGCCTGGAGTGGGTCCGTGGCGTGAGAGAAGGTCGGAGGATGACCTCTCAGGAAGTCCGCACGCCTGTCGCGGGGCTGAGGCGGCGGAGGAGGCGGTGGCTGAGCATGGATCTGCTGCAGAGCCTGAACTGTGTTGTTCAGGGTCGCCATCATCTGCATCTGGAGCTGGAAGAACTGCTCCGGGGTCAGTGGTGGCGGCATCGGTAGCGGCTGACCAGTACCCTGGTCGTTCTGCTCCTGCTGGTCAGAACCGGAACCGGTGCGCCTGGTGTTCACCATCTGATTGCAACAAATGAGAATAAGATATCGTGCAGCTGCGGAAATGAAACTTCGGAAGGATATGACAGAAAGAAAGGAATATAGGTTTTACCCCCAACGTTCTAACTCAATTTTATTATTTAGTTCAAGTTGGGTTAGGTCAATTCGCATGAACAAGTTTAACTACTAGCCTATGCAATCAACCAAAAATCCAAATCAGACATTTGCACAATAACAAACATCCAATGTTCACAACTTAGTCGAGTTTTCCACACTACTCGACTAACACCCTCGTTCTAGCGTATTTTTATCGGGACAACTTAAGCTTATAACTTATAAGATTAGGCGACTCAGGCCAACGTCTACGGAAAACTCAAGCTACCCTCAGAAAAGACGGGGGAGATAGCAAATCTAGGGCTTAAGACTCAAGGAATAGAAGCAGAAAAACGATGGCTGAAGATTTGCGGAGGCAAGCAAGAGAACAGAAGTCCTAAACTCGGCCAATTCTACCTAGGCTTCGTCCTACAGTTGACACGGCTCTGATACCAATCTGTCACACCCGATTTATAAGAACATAAATCGAGCAATCATATATGCGCCAGGATCAAGTCACGCATATATACAACAGATCATCAAGATATCACAACACATGTCACGAATAACATTAATATAAAACGTGAATGAATCAATAATATGAATTATTTTTATTACAACCGAATCAAGAATCGGTTTAAGAGTTGCGGAAGCGTAAGAGAGATACATGAAGAGCGGGCGCCACAGGGACGTCGACTGGGAGATAAACGCCTAGAAGTCGTCGAAGCCGCTGACGTAGTCCTCCACGTTGCCGGGCACTGAGCAGCAGTCGAAAATATCCCAAAATAGAACAGAAGAGTAGAGAGGCAAGTGTGAGTACAAACTCGTACTCAACAAGTATAACACGAGCATGAGGCTCTAAGGTTAGCTGACTCAACTGCATTAGCTTTTAAATCTTGGCAAATTTTATTAAAGCTAATTACTACAAGTGGATGAATTACCGTAAACCCATTTGCATAATAAATTAATCAATATTAATTAAAAACTATTGAGAACCATCCAACCAAAACCACCCGGGGAATCGCCCTCGTCAAAGGTTGATAACCCCACTAATCAGACGGAGGATCTGGGCCGCTCATGACTGTGAGCACAGCTGATATATCAGTTTTACACTCTCGAGAGGTTGCACAACTTTACCCACAAGTCGTGAGCTACGCTAGTTGTTCATCACACTTCCTTAGGTGAGACGGCTAGCAAGCACACTACGAGACCGTTACAAAGGATCACGTTGGTAAGGTGTAACCGCTAAGGATTCTGGATCAGCGACGATGGGGCCCACCTCCGGGGGTACAAGACACACAGCACAGACCAAGCCGGAGGAGCAGGGACCATTGAAGCTTACCACCCCTCTTGCCCACGCAGGTAAGTTACTCCCAAACCAACACAACCTAATTAGTAAGTCAAGACCGTCCCATTCCAGTCTTGTGGTTGCGCGGTTGTCCCAGGTTGTCGCTCTATGAACCGGTCCTTAGGGAGAGTGGCCAACCAAGCACTAAGCACCGTGCTGGCCCCCTAAACCATGTTTCTAACAAAAACATCTTTTAAGGACGCACAAACCACTCAAGCACACAGCACAGAGGGTCGGCTCCAGAATTAAGTTGCATAAGACCATTAGTCAAATTAATTAAAAAGGACCAAGTGTGTTATAGCGCAGCAACCTAGCACAACTAACTAAGAATGCAACCCATAGGATATATATAAGGATATAAATGTGGCTAGGAAATCCTTATAGGTATACAGAATTAAATGCAGTATGAAATTGTATTTTAAAAGTGATAGGAGGTTCATGCTATACTTGCCTTCCTCGTACTCTCCCGGCTGCTGCTCAAACTGCTCGGAAGACGGCTGCTCCTGGTACTGGTCCAAAGGCTCCGCGTCTACTCACGATCATCAAGCATAGTCCACACATGCACACATGCACAAACAATAGCAAAATATAAGAAAACAGTACACCAATACAATAGAACAGCACATGAAACTAGCCTAGAACTAATCTACGCGTTACAACGATCGCGTGCATATAAAGAACACCTAAAACGGAGCTAAAACGCGAAAACTGCGCTTAAAACAAGATCCAGGGACCTAATTGTAAGAAAAACAGGACTTCCAGGGGCTTCTGGGCAAAAACCGAGGACCAAAACGTAATTTAAGCATAGACTCAGGGGTTAGCACGTGAAATCACGCGGCATGGACGGCGGGTTCAAAATCTAGGAAGGACAGGGGCTTAAACGAATGAAATCAGGGCTGAACTGCAATTACTTTTGACTTAAGATGGACCGCGGGTTGATTCCTAGAAAACCCGGGGGTTCTTTAGCAAAAGAGACGGGCTGAAGCGGTAACTTCTGTTCTGAATCGCTGGATCAAGATCGGACGGCTCAAATTAGATCTGGCCCGCGAAGGGGTACGCGTAACTCTCAACCGTCGGATCGCGATCCTACGCTCCGGACCATCCCTTAACACGGATCTAATGCCTCTCGCTGGATTTGAAACCGACGGCTCGGATCTAATCCGATCCGCGAACCGGTACGCTCTAACCTGGGCGCTTGGATTTGGATCTAGCGGTTCGGGACAAAGGGGTACGCGGTTCTAATCAGGCGCGTCGATCTCGGATCGAACGGCCCAGGGAAAAGGGGACAGAGGGGGAGGCGGCGCTGCGACGCCGGCGGCAACACCCGCGGCGGCGCGGCTCGGGGATCACCGGAGCTCGGCGTTCCCGCCGCTCCGGGGGCCAAACTGACCTGGCTTGGGTCCGGCGTGACCTGCGCGACACGCGTGACTCACCTAGGGCCCTAAAGGAACGCAGGGAGGACTCTAGCGGCGAGTTCGACGGCGGGGGCGGCTCGGGGCGGCGGCGCATCGGCGGCGCTCGCGTTCTGGCGTTACAGGCGGCTAGAGACTATCGCAGCTGGTGCAAAAGGACTAGAGCGCTAAGGGGAAACTCACCGAGGGGCTACGATGCCCGGAGTTGCGGCGGAGGAAGGAACCCGACGGCGACCGGCGGCAGCAGGACGACGGCGCTCGCGGGGAAAGGTGCTGCAGGGGTTCTCCTAGCTCCGGGTCACCGCGGATCGCCGTGTGGGGGTCCTGTGGAGGTGTAAAGGAGGGTCAGCGGGGTCGTGGCGTGCCGGCGGTGAGGAATTGAGCGGCGGCGTGCGACTCACCCGCGGCGGAGGGGAAAGAGACCGGCGGCGCTAGGGTTCGATTGACGGCTAGGGTTAGGGCTTAGAGGGTTGGGCGGCCCTTTGTAGGGTGGCGGCGGCCCCGTTGACGCGCGGGCCCGAGGTGCGCAGCTCACCGGAGTTCTCGGGGAGGAGGTTGCGCCGGGGAGAAGCAGGGGAGGAGGGGGTGATCGGTGGGGCCAACCTGGCAGCGGAAGAAAGGAGGGGTGAGCGGTGCGCGAGCGGGAGAACAGCGCCGACACGCGGGCCCGGTTGATCAGACAGAGAGAGGAGGGAAGGGAAGAGAGAGCCTGCGCTGAGGGGAACTGGGCCGGGGCTCGGCCCACGCGGGGAAAGAGAAAGAAAGAGGGAAGAGCTGGGCCCGAGGGGGGGGAAAGAGAGATGAGTGGGCCGGCTGGTTGGGCTCCTTTCCATTCCCTTTCTTTTTCTACACTCCACCAAATCAAACAATTCTACTTGAATTCAAATACGATTTGAATTCAAACCTATATATTCAACACAACAAAAATAATGCACCAGCATGAATGCACAATCAAGTTGATCTTATAATTAATTTTATTTTCTTGCGTTATAAATTACTTTAAATGCCACGAAAATTAAAGAAAAGCATGGAAAATTTATTTAAGCCCAAATAAATTCATTAAGAATTTGAGGAAATTACCTTAGGGTGTTACAGCCTAGTCGTGCACATATCGAGCTAAATCTCTAATAGATAGAAACTAGCCATAACAGATTGGATCTATTAATAAAAACGAAGCAAGATGCAATCATCGCGTCCATGATCGAACACGATGATTGCGAAGCGCACATGAGCAACGAACAGAGCAGGATCGGGACATAAAGAGATTAACCTTACCCTATGCACGCTATGATAACTAGTGCTACTCGCCATCTACTAGGCTTCAGAACGAGCAACACATGAAACGAACGAGCAAGGGTAATGCTGAACAGGGGAGGCGATGCACCGTGAGTTGTTGATGAATGATCTCTCTTTCTTGTTTATTCGTGGTACATATTTATAGTCCGTAGACTTGTTCTCTTTAACTAACCCTAACCCAACACGACACGAATCTTAACTGCTTATTCCTAAATTACACGGCCTTTCTGGCCTCAATCACCCGCATAGGGTCCGATTCGCAAGCTTATCATGATTGTCTTCTAGGCCCATCTTGCTCCATGGCCCACTTCCGGTCCGGTCAAATTATGGCGATAACACAACCTCGACGAGATGCTGCTCCCCGATCTCGCCGGGGAGATCGAGAAGATGTCTGTTTCCGACGCGACTTCAACTCGTGCTGCACCAGGACTTTCCAGATCTGAGGAGGGCCGTACCCGATTCTCGTTCGGGTTACGCAATGCCGTCTCGGTCTACCAAGAGGCTACGCGGTTTGAGTCCCTCTCTGACTTGGATGAGGACTTTTAGATCATCTGCTCAAGATTACTCACTAGTTGGAAAAATTTTAAAGGCTAGTTGTATCAACGGCACCAAAATGGTCCGCAGAAGTACACAAATCAATCATGCATGCCTACTGTGGAAAATCACAAGTATGTCATTTGAGTTGAGCTTCCATTTATTGCACACACTTAAAGATGGGCGTGGTTCATCTGTGGAGCGAACTGAATGCGATCCATCGATCCATTTTTCATGAATAGAGGCATCATTTAAACCATTTGATACTAACTGCTTGACCTATTTGAACCAGTGGATATGATGGATCGATCCATATCCTTGCGGCCGGTAGCTTTCACAAGCAGAGAATCAGAGGCCTGGTTGCTACCCATTGGCCATTGCTTAAACTCTTGTAATCCAATGTTGTGCTTCAAGTAGTATACAGTCGTACGATTTCAACGGCAGCAAAAGATCGCGGGGCTTGAAGTAGCTGCTTCGATGCTGCCTGCATGAAGATGCAACCGATGGCTCAACGACACTGCTGCTAGTAAAGTCACCAACAACGACCTGACAGCCACGACGGCGAGGCCAAGCCACTGCCAGTTGTGCCTATGAGCCAATCACCGAGTGTGCCACGGACGACATGGGTTACGAGTACTGAGTACTACAAGATCTTCTGCTCCGCTTGTGCTGCCGCCTATTAGCGGCCTACATCCCGGACCTCACCGACCTCACGGGCATCAAGGCGAACATCTCCCGCTAGGCAGGCATAGCGGCGGACATGCTCCCGCTAGATGCCACCTCAGAGGAGAGCGCCGTTGAAACAAACCGGATTTTCAAAATGAAAATCCGACTACCTGTACCTTCGTGATAGTCTCTGGATCAAGCACTATCATATATAGAACTCATTCCAGATATATATCATAGTCATACAAAGCGAAAAGTCAGTACATGGGTTAACTTAATACATAATCCAAAGGATTGTAGGACGGTCCCAATACAAGCCTCTTGGGCTAAATCAAACAAGCAGAAAGCGGAAAGCGATAACTAGGCTTCTGAACCCTCCTTCATCTTCTAAAATCTCTACCACAGGCAACTTGAGTGTAGCGCGGGCTTCAATCATACCATCCGTCATCGTTGGGGTCGAACTACGGGTCCGATCTAGCATCTACCAAAACTATCCCCAAGGAATGGGATAGGTCCACGTAACCATCTGTATGCAAGCTTTAAGTGGACTATACTAAAGGTATATCAAAATTCAAGGAGATAAGTTGGGGTTTCCTATGCAAGCGCATCATCAAGTATATCACTTTCCAAACTCCGAACTCGGGCCATTCCGGCGTCCCGAACTTCCAGTCCAACACACACCTTCCAAAACCACCAAGTCAGTGCGAGGAATCCCCCTCCTCGCACCTCAGCTACCCCAAGCAGGAAGTCACCACTAGAGGGAGGTAGAAAGTATGAGTAACACTAACTAATAAGAGTAACAGAAGAGTAGGGTTATCCATAACAGAAAGTATAGTTTTCACCCTGCAAGGGTTGTACACCTGGACCCACTCGAATTAAAGCTAGCCAGGGATCAGCCAACTGGACAACAGACACCGGTTTACTAAAACAGGACTAGGAGCCACGGCACCATCCGGCTTTCCCAGGTCTTAGGTGCATCCTCCCCCGAGAGGTCGCCCCGGGACTGTGAAGTCTTCCTTGCATCTTGGGGAACGTGAGGTCAGGACCTCTGTAACACCCTAATGTAATTTTCCTAAATTTTGAGGAATTAATTTGGGCTTAAATGAGATTTCCAGAGTTTTCCCTAATTTATCTTGCATTTAAAGCAATTTATAACACAAGAAAATAAAACTAATTATAAGGTCAACATGTTTGTGCATTCATGCTAGAGCATTATTTTTCTTGTGTTGAGTTTATAGGGTTTGAATTCAAATAGATTTGTTTGAATGGTTTGAGTGTAGAAAAGAAAAAGAAAAGAAGAAAAAAAGAAAGAAAGGGAGCAGCAACCCAACCCAGCCCAAAACCCGCTCTCTTTTCCCCTCGGGCCCCTCTCCTTTTCCCTCCCCGTGTGGGCTGGCCTAGTAACCAGCCCAGCACACCCCGCGCGCTCCCCTCCCTCTCCTCCTCTCGCTGCCACACGGGCCCGCATGTCGGCGCCACTTCTTTTCCCAGCTGAGCCGCGCCTTTCCTCCCTCCTTTCTCTCTGGCAGCGTGGCCCCGCGTGTCAGTGCCCCCTTTCCTCTTTCTTCTTCCTTCCAGCGCCCGACTCCCCCTCCCCTGTTTTCTCCCCGCCGGCCCGGCCGCCCCGTCTCTGGGCGTGGCCCCGCTTCACTGCTCCCCCTGGGCCCATCCCACCGCACCGTACCCCGCCTAGAACCCTCTGGAAGTTACCCGAGCTCGGATGGGGTCGTGCTGCAACCGCCCGCGGGATGCGCGGCATCCGTTGGCTCGGTGACCCGCACGCTGAGACTGCTCAGCCCTCCTCTTATCCCCGGCGCCTCTCAGGTCCACCCCAGTTGCAGCGGTCCTCCTAAGCGCGTCCTGAGCCCTGCACCGTACGCCACTACTCGGATTGGAAGGCGCCACTGCTCGGATTGGTTCCCCGCCACCGGTGCACTTCGGGCCTTCCTAACCCCTAGCCACCGTCGGTAAGTGCCTGCCGCGTTTTGGTTCCCCGCCACCGGTGCACTTCGGGCCTTCCTAACCCCCTAGCCACCTCCACAGGGGCTCCTCGGATCGGTTCCCGCAACCCAGAGGCCCGGAGCACCTCTGCAGCGGCCTCCCCACGATCACCGACCGCCTCCGCCGCCTGCTCGCCGCCGAGGGCACTCCTTCGCCGCATCCTCGCCCGTCTCGAGCCCACGGTGAGGAACACTACCACCCCCTCTCGGTGATAATCCAGCTAGCGTGGTTTGTGGCATGTTTCCGAGGTCGGAACGCCATCCCGGCGAGACCCGTCGCGCAGAGCCGCCCCTCGCCGTGGCAGAACGCGGTTGAGCCCAGACCGGTCGTCCAGAGTACCCAGGCGTGCTCGTCATGTCCCTCTGGTCCTCCCAAGCTCAAGCCCAGCTCGAATAGACTTCCGGAGGATCGGATTTGGCCTGCGCCGGAGAAGCGCCGCCGCGGGATTTGTCACCGGAGAGGTAGCGCTGCCACCTGTGTCCCCAAACCTCTCCAGCCGTCCGATCCACAGTCAGTGACCAGGATTAGATCACGGTGGGTTTAGATTGGAGCCACTGGATCATGATCCAGCGGACGGAATCCACACGTACCCCTTCGCGTAATAGATCTAATCCGCGCCGTTAGATCCGGATCCAAGGGCCCGGAACAGAAGATACCGGTTCAGCCGGTTGGTTTTGCTAAAGAGTCCCTGCCCTTTCGGGAAATCAACCCGCAGTACCCCCTGGTTCAAAAGTAATTACGTTTTAGTCCTGCTTTACTCGTTTAGACCCCTGAGCTTTCCAGTTTTAGTGCCCGCCGTCCAAGCCCCGGGTTTTCACGTGCTAGCCCCTGTGTCTACCCTTTATTTACGTTTAAGCCCCTGGTTTTTGCGCAGAACCCCTTAGAACCTTCAGTTTTCTTGCAGAAAGGTCCCTGGATCTTGTTTCAAGCGTAGATTTCGCGTTTTAGCTCCGTTTTAGGTGTTCTTTATGTCCACGCGATCGTTGTAACGCGTAGAATAGTTCTAGGCCAGTTTTGTGTACTGTTATATTATATTGGTGTACTGTTTTTCTTATAGTTTGCTATGGTTGTGCATGTGTGTATGTGTGGACTATGCTTGATGATCGTGAGTAGACGCGGAGCCTTTGGACCAGTACCAGGAGCCACCATCTTCTGAAGCTTTTGTGCAGCAGCAGGAGAACTTTGAGGAAGGCAAGTATAACATGAACATCCTACCACTTTTAAATACAGATTTCATACTGCATTTTAATACTGTATGACAATAAGGACTTTCCTAGCCACTTTATATCCCATATATATATATATATCCTTTGGGTTGCATTTTGGTTAGTTGTGCTAGGTTGCTGCGCTATAACAAACTTGGTCCTTTTTAATTAAATTTGATTAATGGTCTTATGCAACTTAATCCTGAGCGTGGCCCTCTGTGCTGTGTGCTTGAGTGGCTCATGTCTCCGTAAAAGATGTTTTGTTAGAAACATGGTTTAGGGGGCCAGCACGGTGCTTAGTGCTTGGTTGGCCACTCTCCATAAGGACCGGTTCATAGAGCGACAACCTGGGACAACCGCGCAACCACAAGACTAGAATGGGACGGTCTTGACTTACTAATTAGGTCGTGTTGGTTCGGGAGTAACTTACCTGCGTGGGCAAGAGGGGTGGTAAGCTTCAATGGTCCCTGCTCCTCCGGCTTGGTCTGTGCTGTGTGTCTTGTACCCCCGGAGGTGGGCCCCATCGTCGCTGATCCAGAATCCTTAGCGGTTACACCTTACCAACGTGATCCTTTGTAACGGTCTCGTAGTGTGCTTGCTAGCCATCACACCTAAGGAAGTGTGATGAACAACTAGCGTAGCTCACGACTTGTGGGTAAAGTTGTGCAGCCTCTCGAGAGTGTAAAACTGATATATCAGCTGTGCTCACAGTCATGAGCGGCCTAGATCCTCCTTTTGATTAGTGGGGTTATCAACCTTTGGTTAGGGAGATTTCCCCGGGTGGTTTTGGTTTGGTTGGTTTCTCAGTAGTCCTTAACTAATATTGATTAATTTCTTATGCAATATGGGTTTATGGTAATTCATCTACTTATAGTAAATAGTTTTAATAAAATTTGCCAAGATTAAAAGCTATTGCAGTTGAGTCAGCTAACCCTAGAGCCTCATACTCGTGTTATACTTGTTGAGTACAAGTTGTGTACTCACACTTGCCTCTTCCTCTCTTCTGTTCTCTTTGGGATATCTTCGACTGCTGCTCAGTGCCCGGCCACGTGGAGGACTACGTCAGCGGCTTCGACGACTTCTAGGCGTTTGTCTCCCAGTTGATGTCCCTGTGGCGCCCAGCTCTACATGTATCTCTTTTACGCTTCCGCAACTCTTGTACCGATTCTTGATTCGGTTGTAATAAAACAATTCATTTACGATTTATATTAATGCTATTCGTGATATGTGTTGTGATATCTTGATGATTCTGTTGTATATATGCGTGACTTGATCCTGGCGCATATATGATTGCTCGGTTTATGTTCTTTATAAATCGGGTGTGACAACCTCCTCCCCCTGCACTGATACTCAATCCTCCTACCGGCTTGGTACCGCACTTGCTAGTCCCGGACTGGACCCACCCGCATAATGGGTAAGTGGTGTGCACGCTTAACATAGTCCTACAAATCATAGTTACTTGCACTCGGTCCTCAATTGCCGAAGCAAGCATCTTCATCACATGCATCTCCACCGCAGTGGTCTGCAACTACACCCATTACGGGTGCCCCCAACTTGTCAACCAAGTAACCACAAAGTTGTACCTGCCACAGGTACTCCATAGGGTGTGCCAAGATACACACCCCAAGCCCTCGATCCAAGATCAAGTTAAGTTCGCTCGCTCCCGGCTAAAAAGACCTATGCACCAACTCCTCAGAAGTGTGTCTCCACTCATGTCAAGACTAGCCATCCATTCCCACACATACACATGCAAAGCATAGCAAGGCATTTCATATTTAACAAGTGTAGAGGATAGCAAGCAATTCAAATAAATAAAATCATCTCATCATAACATATCCGGGAGCAATAGCATATCTAGCAAGCAATGCCTAATAGGTATTCAAGCTAAAGATTGGTGTGAACCTGGGTTCTCCTTGTAGTATTCTCGGCTCTCCTGGTAGACCGGGTAGTCCTAGGCGTCGATCAGCTCCTCGTCGACAGATCCTATTCATAATTATGAATAAATACGGGGGCCAAGGTGCTAAAATGCACAAAAGTATGCAAATAAGATTCAAATCACATCAAAACCTACTCTAACAGGTAGATCATGATTTTAGAAGAATTATGAAACTGGTTTCATAATTTTCGACGGTCCGATTGATTTATTATGAATTTTCTAAGGAAAAATATTTTTCTGACATTAATAGATAATTATCGGAAAAAGAAAAACACTCAACAGTGACACATGGCAACACCAGAGTGTGCCATGTGGCATGCTGACGTCAGTAGTGGGCCCTGCTGACATCAGCGTTGACTGGACAGCGTTGACCAGTCAACGGGTCAAAGGTCAACTAGTTAGGCGGGTCCCGCTGTTCGGCCACTCTATCTGACAGGATAGTGGGTCCCGCAAGGCCGCACGGTTTAAAGAAGAAAAGGAAAAATGGCTTGGTTAACGGGCCATCAGCTCGGGTCGGCTCGGCCTGCGACTCTGCATGCCGACTCATTTTGGCAGGCCAACTCGGATCTCGGCTAAGGCTCGGCTCAGCCTCACGACTGGCTTGACTCACGGCTTGTCTCCTTGGCCTAGTAGCTCTGTGGGCTGTCTTGGGTCCTTGTCTTGGTGGGCTGCTTTGTCCTTGGGTCCAGTTCGGTTCGTCTCCTCCGCTCCTCCTTCTGCTCCACTGGCAAGGCAGCCCCACGTGTCCGTCGCTCCTTCTCTCACTGCAGTTGGGGTTCGCGTGTCAATCGCGGCTGGATCCGGTGTGGCTGCACCCGGATCTGGTGTGGCGGCAACGTGTGCATGCGTGCGTGTGTGTGTAGAGGAGCATGTGTGTGTGTGCGTGTGGTTGCTGGCCGTTCGAGGAAATGCCCGAAAGGGCTAGCCGCATTGTGCGCGACGCCGTGGCATCGGTGCGTGGTGAGCCATGGCGAGACGATGGTGAGGGCGACGGCGAGGCAAAGCTACAAGCTTTTGGCCGCGACAAGGCGTGCGCACGTGCTCGCGGGCACCTAGCACTCTAGGGCCATGGCGACATGCCAGGGACGGTGGGGAACGGTCACGACGGTGGCGTAGCAGGCAAGATGGCAGGATCAAGGCGAGGCAGCGGCGTCGCAAGCAAGGTCAAGGCAGAGCCTACGACTTGGGTCAGGGTTTGAGCATGCGCACGGGCCCTTGACTGTTCAAGGCCGCGACGCGTTCACATGGACCATGCAGGCATCCGGCAACCCGGGCTGCGACAGCCGACGACAAGGTGGCGTCGGTGGCTGGGGGGGTGAACGGCTACAGGCTCTTGCAGAAACGAGGGTAGGGGTCCTAGAGCTTGCTTCTAGAGGGGTCATCGGTGGTGCCGATAGTACAAGGGAGACGGGGAGCGGTGGCGAAGCTCACCGGTCGGGTTTGGGAGTGAAGGTCTTGGCGCGGCGGCAAGGCGATGCAGGCAGGGCGAAGCCGTGCAGTGTCGCAGGACTACATCATCGTAGTAGTCATAGTCGTACGGGCGCAGGCTAGGTGGCGGAGCTCCGGTGGCGGCGATGACGTCCTCCTTTTCGTGCTCCTCCTCCTCAGCTTCTCCTCTTCCCCCTTCTTCTCCTCTTCTTCTCCTTCTCGATCGTCTCCTCTCGGCGTAGCGGTGGCAGCGGACTAGCGGAGGGAACCCCGGGGTGGTGTCACACCCAGTTTTGGAAAGGAACCAAATGCATCTCATATGTGCGCCAGGATCAAGTTCCACACATATGATAGACGATATAATTGTACACTCAAAACCATGTCATAACGAAATGGAGTATTATAGTACTTTATTACATGACTGAAAGTCTTAATCTTAAGCGAGTAAATAATTGTTTATAGCTAGCAGCGGACTTTAACTTCACAGGCAGATGACTGGGAGACATACATCTAGAACTCCTCAAAATCTTCAGGGAACTCTGGATAATTATCTTGTTCTGAGTAGTATTGATTTTAATAAAGCAAGCGTGAGTACACTTATAGTTGGTACTCAGCAAGTGGAGCAAATTATATGACATGCAAGGCCATAAACAAGGAATATCTGACAAGGTTTGACAGCAATAAGCATTTTTAGTTGACCAAGTTTTATTTAGCAAGCATTAACTAAGTGTAAGTATATACCAACCCTTAAATAAATAAAAGAGATAAGATAACATCAATAAATAAAGAACCTCAATTTAAATTATCTTTAAGTTTAATCCAAGCCACTCTTAACCGTGAGCACGGCTGATATATCAGTTTTCACTTTGTAGAGGTTGTACACTTTACCCACAACTCATGTTTCCCTTGGTGCCCGGGTTTACAAGGCCCTTAAACACTTTCGACGTGAGTAGTAGGGATTCACTACGAGGCCTTTACAAAGATTTCCTAACTTGTAACAGTCCGCTAAGGTTTCAGGCCGCAGTGGTCATAACCCTCCCTAATGAGGAAGACGCCTTAACTAGGATCATATCTACGCCTCAAGAAGACCGAGCTATACCCTATCAACGCACTCCCCTCTTGCCCTTCCAGTAAGACCATTGCAAGCTAAAGTTTCTAATTAATTATCCAAGACCAGAGCCATGTAGTATTGTGGTTGCACTATTTTCCTGGGTGGTTCTCCATGTTCCAATTAATGCAGTGATCTTTTGTTACCGTAAAAGTATTCCAGAACATGAAGTAAAACAAGTGTAGCATAATTCCAAGTTGTCCAACCAAAATCTAAGTATAAGCAACTAGCGCGCTACAACATAAATATAACAACCCAGATATAATCAAGAAAGTTCAAAAGAACTAGGCATATCCTTAGTTTGGAATCCATCATATTATAGACACATGCATGCATATAAAGTAAATGTATATAATTAGAAGTTATTAGGATCGGAATATGATCATGGACCACTTGCCTTTATCAAAGTATTGTTGCTGCTCAGGGACGTCTTCAAAGCCTTGCGCTTGCGGACCCTCGAACTGCGCACCGTCTATCGCAACACACAAGTACATACAAATAAATAAGTACAATAAATAAGAAATAGTACACTAAATAATATAAACAGAGCAAAACAACATTATAAAGCTACTGTATACGTCGCAAGGGTCGTGTGAGCGCGAGAATCGATGAAAACGGAGTTAAAACAGAGAAGTTATGGCTAAAACATGATTCTAGGGGCTTATTTGTAAAAGATTTGAAACTAGAAGAGCTCTGAACAAAGAAACCGAGGGCTAAAACATAATTAAACCTTAAATCTAGGGTTTTGATTGAAAACAAAGGGGCTAGGGATGGCGGATTCTATTTTAGAAAAAGACAGGGGCTTAAACAGAAGAAAAAGCATCTATTAGTGAATACTTTTGAACTGCCGTGGACCGCGGGTTGATTTCGGTAAAACTCAGGGTTTCTTTTGCAAAAAGGCCTAGGGTTTGACCGGCACGCGGGTTTTGACTCGAGTTAGATTAGATCTAACCCGTCGGATCGGGATGCGACGGCTGCGCGGCGATGGGGCGGCACGAGCGGCGGTGCTGGCGCCGGCGACGATGACTCACGGTGGCGGGTGGCGGCGGACTCGCTGGACTTGGCCGAAAACGGCCGACCAGGCTCGGTTTCACGCGCGGGCTGCATGGGGAGAATGCGGGCGCTACGGGGAAGGCATCTAGGGGCTCGGGTTGGCGAGACGGGGGGCCGGCGAGAGGCGCACTGCGGCGGCATGCGCCTGTGGAGCTTCAGCGAGGAATCGCGCATGCGTGAAGGTGGGGAAGAGGGGGAAAAGGGCCGGCAACAATGCCCACCTCCACGCGGAGCTTCGGCAGCAGGCGGGGGTGGCGGAGCGGCGAGACGGCGGCGTCCCCGAGCTTGGCGGCTAGGGTTGTGAGGGCGATGGCCGGCTGCGGGTTGAGGTAGCCCTAGTGGTGCGGGGCGGTGCTTTAAATAGGAGCCGAGGGGGAGCCTTGATGTGCGGGCCCGGGGCGCCGCGCGGGCGGAGATGGTGTGCCGCGGCCGGACTCGAGGTCAAGCCTGAATCTAGCTCGAGGTTAGGGAAGGACCCGACGAGCGGGTCCTGCCTGGCGGTGAGGGAGAGAGGGAGAGAGAGGGGGCGAACTGGGCCGTTGGGACGGGGAGGGGAGGCGACGCGGCTAGCTGGGCTGGGCCACGTGCGGAACAAGAAGGAGGGGGGAGAGAGGGTGGGCTGGCTGGGCTACGAGAGAAAGAAAAGAGAGAAGGGAGGAAGAGAAGGAAATGGGCCGGAGCAAAAGAGAAAGAGGGGGAGAAAAAGAAATGCATCCAAATGCATTTGAATTTGAATTTAAAATTTAAAATGGAAGACAAGCAATAAAACAAGCAATAATATATTCCTTTTTATGGTTAAGTAAATTATTATTAATTCATGGTAAACGTTCTAAAATCAAAAGAATTTGAATAAAAACCTTATGGCCCCTGAAAAGAATCTAGCAAAAAAAATTTAGGTTCGTAATTTAAAAATCACGGTGTTACAGGTGGCTAGGGTTTATGGCAACGGCCCAGGGGGTTTTATAGGTGACTCGCTAGGGTTTCGGGTTTGGGCGTGGCGCAGTCGGCCGACGACTTTCGGCATCCCTGCCACGGACGTGTGGCTCGCATCTGTGCTGCGGCTCGGACGCTAGGGTTTGGGTTGTGTCACACCCGATTTATAAGAATATAAATCGAGCAATCATATATGCGCCAGGATCAAGTCACGCATATATACAACAGAATCATCAAGATATCACAACACGTATCTCGAAATAAAAGCGTATAAATTATAAATGAATATCTTTATTACAACTGAATCAATAATCAGTTCAAGGAGTGCGGAAGCGTAAAATGAATACAGGAGAAGCAGGGCACCACAGGGACATCGGCTGGGAGACAACGCCTACAAATCATCGAGTCCGCTGATGTAGTTCTCCACGTCGCCGGGTACTAAGCAGCAGTCGAAGATATCCCCGAGAGAACAGAAGAATAGAGAAGGCAAGTATGAGTACACAACTTGTACTCAACAAGTATAACACGGATTATGAGGCTCTGGGGTTAGCTGACTCAACTGCATTAGCTTTTAATCTTGGCAAATTTTATTAAAGCTAATTACTACAAGTGGATGAATTACCATAAACCCGAATTGCATAAGAAATTAATCAATATTAATTAAGAACTACTGAGAACCATCCAAACCACCAAGAATAACCCAACTAATCAGACGGAGGATCTGGGCCGCTCATGACTGTGAGCACAGCTGATATATCGGTTTTACACTCTCGAGAGGTTGCACAACTTTACCCACAAGTCGTGAGCTACACTAGTTGTTCATCACACTTCCTTAGGTGAGATGGCTAGCAAGCACACTACGAGACCGTTACAAAGGATCACGTTGGTAAGGTGTAACCGCTAAGGATTCTGGATCAGCAACGATAGGGCCCACCTCCGGGGGTACAAGCACACAACACAGACCAAGCCGGAGGAGCAGGGACCATTGAAGCTTACCACCCCTCTTGCCCACGCAGGTAAGTTACTCCCGAACCAAAATGACCTAACTAGTAAGTTAAGACCATCCCATTCCAGTCTTGTGGTTGCACGGTTGTCCCAGGTTGTCGCTCTATGAACCGGTCCTTATGGAGAGTGGCCAACCAAGCACTAAGCACCGTGCTGGCCCCCTAAACCAAGTTTCTATCAAAAACATCTTTTAAGGAGACGTGAGCCACTCAAGCACACAGCACAGAGGGCCACTCTCAGGATAAAGTTGCATAGATGCATTAAGCAAATTTAATTAAAAAGGACCAACCTAGGTGAGAGCGCAGCACCTAGCAAAACTAACCACAATGCAACCCAAGGATATATATATAAGGATAAAGGTGGCTAGGAAATCCTTATAGGCATATAGAATTAAAATGCAATATGAAATTGTATTTAAAAGTGATAGGATATTCATGTTATACTTGCCTTCCTCAAAGTTCTCCAGCTGCTGCTCAAACTGCTCAGAAAATGGTGGCTCCTGGTACTCATCCAAAGGCTCCGCGTCTACTCACGATCATAACAGCAATACATGGTCCACACATGCACACACATGCAAACAATAGCAAACTATAAGAAATAGTACACCAATACAAGAATACAGCATGCAAAACTAGTCTTAAGCTATTCTACGCGTTATAACGATCGCGTGAGCGCAAGAATCACCTAAAACGGAGCTAAGACGCGAAATCTAGGGCTAAAACAAGGTCCAGGGGCCTTTCTGTAAGAAAACAGGAAAACCAGGGGGGTTCTGGACAAAAACCAGGGGTTTAGGTGCAAAAACTAGAAAGATCTGAGGGCTAACGCGCTAAACAGCCGGGCTGGGCTTCAGACCTCAAATTTGGAAAGCTCAGGGGGGGTTCGTGCAAGAAACAGGGCTAAATTGCAATTATTATTGAACTGAAGTGGACCGCGGGTTTATTTCAGTAAAGCGTAGGGTCTCTTTAGAAAAGTTACAGGCTCTGACCGATACGCTGCTTCTTTGACTCGCGCGCGGCACTGATTTGGGCCACTGGATCTACATCGGACGGCTCAGGGCGCGGGGTCGCGAGGGGGCAGCGGCGCTGACCGCCGGAGCTGAGTTTCCGCGGCGGCGCGGCTTCGGGGCTCGTCGGAGCTCGACGTTCCTGTCACTCAGGTGGCTAATTCTCCACGACATCAAGCCAGGGGGCCTCACTGCGGCTCAAGGGATCGACCTAGGGCTACAGCTGGGCCTGGAGAGGCTCGGGCTTCGTGATCCACGGCTCGGGGCGGCTCGGGCGGCGGACATCGCCGGCGAGTGGCGTTCTAGGAGCTACTGGCTGCCAGAAACTACGAGATCCGGCGCAAAAGGCCTAGGGAAAGGAGGGAAAGCTCACCAAGGCTCGTGGTGGCCGGAGCTGCAGCGGAAGATGTCATCGACGATGGCCGTGCGGCGGGAGCGGTCGGGTCCTCGCGGGCAGGCGGCTACAGACGAGCGTCGGGATCCTGGACGACTTAGATCACTTCAGAGAAGTTCTGCGAAGGTGCAATGGGGGTTAAGAGGAACCAACGAACGCCGGTGGTGAAGAATCGGGACGGCGGAGCGGCTCACCGACGGCAGGCAAAGAGGGCGACTCGGCGGAGCAGTGAAATCGGCAGAGAAGCCGATCGAAGAATCGGCAAAGAAGTCGATCGGAAAGAGGGAAGTCGATCGGAAAATGAAGTAGCCGATTGAAGAGTTGTCGGGGAAGCAGCGAAGCCGAGCCGATTCATGAACAAAATCGGAGGAGGCTGACCGGTGGGGCCTGAGCCGATTGGAGGGAAGGAAATAAAGAGCTGATCGAGGAAAGGAAGGGAGAGAGTGAGCCTAGCCGATGGGGCTGAGCAGATTGCCCTGCCGGGCCGATTACTATTTCCTTTTCTTTTTCAGACCAAACCAAACTATGTTGAATTCAAATTAGATTCGAACTCAACTCTTATGCACTCAACCAAATAAAACATATGCTCCAGCATGAATGCACAAACAAGTTTGAACCTAGAGAAATTTTAATTACTTGTGAGAGAAAATTAATTTAAATGCAAGTCTAAGCATGTGAAAACCTAGAAAATTAAATAAAGCCAATTAAAATTATTATTAAAAGCTGAAATTTAGACTAGGGTGTTACAAACCTACCCCCCTTACAGGAATCTCGTCCCGAGATTCGGATAGGCTAGCTAGTAAAGAGATCGGGATATGTCTTCCGTAGCTCATCTTCTCGCTCCCAAGTAGCCTCATCCTTCGTGTGGTGACTCCACTGAACACGGCACATCTTGATACTCTTTTTTCTGGTAGCTCTCTCGGACGCCTCCAGAATCTTCACCGGATGCTCGGTGTAGATCAGATCCTCCCGCACATCTAACCCTTCTATCGGTGCTTGCTCTTCTGGCACCCTCAAACACTTCTTCAGCTAAGACACGTGGAACACATCGTGCACTCCCAAGAGGCTGGGAGGTAACTCCAAACGATATGCCACTTCACCCTTCCGTTCCAGCACCTTGAACGGACCAATGTACCGAGGGGCTAGCTTCCCTCTCACATTAAACCTGCGGATTCCTCTCAGCGGCAAGACCTTCAGGTGCACATGATCACGCACTGCAAAGGTCAGATCTTGACGACAAACATCCGTGTAACTCTTCTGACGAGTCTGCGCGACCCTCAGGTTCTCTCGCACCTGCTGTACTAGCTGCTCTACCTCTTCAACGATATCTGGACCAAATACCTGCCTCTCGCCAATCTGATCCCAATACAGCGGAGTCCTGCACTTCCGACCATACAGGGCCTCGAAAGGAGATTTCTTCAGACTGGCCTGATAACTGTTGTTGTATGAAAACTCTGCATACGGCAGGCATTTATCCCAGCTGGTACCATACTGAATAGCGCAGTCTCGAAGCATATCCTCCAACACTTGGTTGGTTCTCTCTGTCTGCCCATCTGTCTGAGGATGATAAGCGGTACTGAAGCGTAGCTTCGTATCCAACAAATCATGCAACTGCTCCCAGAACCGTGAAGTGAACTGAGATCCTCGGTCAGATATGATCTTCTTCGGAACACCATGCAGACAGACGATCCTGGAGATGTACAACTCTGCGAGTCTAGCGCCGGAGTAAGTAGTGTTTACCGGAATGAAGTGGGCAACCTTCTCAACCGGTCCACTACTACCCATATGGAGTTGTACCCTTTCTGAGTACGAGGCAATCCAACGATGAAGTCCATAGTGATCTCCTCCCATTTCCACTCTGGAATCTTCAATGGCTGCAATAAACCTGCTGGCCTCTGATGCTCTGCCTTGACACGCTGACAAGTGTCACAGATAGCCACGTACTCCGCAACGGAATGCTTCATTCCATACCACCAGAATTGTTCCTTGAGATCATAATACATCTTCGTGCTGCCCGGATGGATAGAATATGCTGTATCATGAGCCTCACTCAAGATCAGCTTCCTGAGATCTCCTACATCCGGCACGCATATACGACCCTTGTACCACAAGGTACCCTGATCATCCTCTCTGAAATGAGGGGCTTTGCCAATCTTGAGCAGTGCACGGATCTCCTGCAGGTTCTTATCATCTTTCTGATGCTGCCTGATCTCCGCCTCTAGAGTGGGTTCTGCCTCGAATGATGCACTCGAGGTGTGATGCAAGAAACCCAGACTCAACTGCTCAAACTCCTTGCATAACTCCTGAGGAATCTGAAAAGCCGCAGCCATGTTAACATAGCTCTTCCTGCTCAGAGCATCCGCTACAACATTGGCCTTGCCCGGATGATAGTGAATCTCCAGGTCATAATCCTTGACCAATTCTAGCCATCTTCTCTGTCGCATGTTCAGCTCATTCTGAGTGAAAATGTACTTGAGGCTCTTGTGATCGGTGTAAATATCACACCTTTGCCCAGACAAGTAATACCTCCATATCTTCAGAGCATGCACAACTGCGGCTATCTCTAAATCATGAGTGGGATAATTTAGCTCGTGCCAGTGCAACTGCCGCGAAGCATAAGCTATCACTCTGCCTTCCTGCATGAGGACGCAACCTAGACCATCCCGCGAACCATCACAATACACTGTGAACCTCTTGCTCTGGTCTGGTAGAGTAAGGACTGGCGCCGTAGTTAACCTCTTCTTCAGCTCCTCGAAGGCCTTCTGACGCTCATCAGTCCAAGAGAAATCCACACCCTTCTCCAGCAAGGAAGTCAAAGGCTTCGCAATCTTGGAGAAATTCTCAATGAACCTTCGATAATATCCTGCTAAGCCCAGAAAAGAGCGGACTTCCTTCACTGTCTGCGGTACCACCCAGTCAAGCACATCCTTCACCTTTCCGGGGTCCACAGCAATACCTCCCTTGGAGATAACATGACCGAGGAATGGAACCTCGTCAATCCAGAATTGGCACTTGCTGAGCTTGGCATACAGCTTGTGCTCTCTAAGCCTCTGCAACACAAGCCTCAGATGCTTCTCATGCTCTGCTTCTGACTTGGAATATATCAGGATATCATCAATGAATATCACCACAAAGGTGTCCAGATAATCCTTGAAAACCTTGTTCATCAGATGCATGAAGAAAGCCGGAGCATTGGTCAAGCCAAAGGACATGACCGTATACTCATATAGCCCATACTTGCAGGTGAATGCCGTCTTCTGGATATCCTCAGGACGAATCTTTAGCTGGTGATAACCCGAACGCAGATCAATCTTCGAGAATACACAAGCACCATGAAGCTGATCAAAGAGATCCTCAATACGGGGCAATGGATGCTTGTTCTTGATGGTGACTGCATTCAGATCCCGATAATCCACGCACATTCTCTTCGCGCCATCCTTCTTCTCTACAAGCAATACAGGAAAAGCCCAAGGAGAGAAACTACAACGGATATAGCCCTTGGCTAGCAACTCGTCGACAGTCTTCTTAACTTCCTCATGTTCAACGGGTGCCATACGATAGGGCCGCTTAGCAATAGGAGCTGTGCCAGGCAAGAGATCAATAGAAAACTCAATATCGCGATCAGGCGGCATACCTGGCAAGTCATCCGGAAAGACATCCGGGAATTCAGACACCACGCGAATACCATCCGTGGGTCTAGCCTCCATCTGACAAAGAATTCTAGAAGGCTCCGAAGCACTGACTGTGACCTCCTGTCCATCTGGTGCCGACAAGTGGACAGTCCTCTGAGCACAGTCAATCTTGACACCCCATCTAACAAGGGTCTCCATTGCCAAGATCACATCGATACCCTTGGTGTCTAGCACCATCAGATTGGCACTGAACTCTACCCCCCTTATGACAACACTGACTCTGGGATAGAAGATATGAGATCTCAACTGCCCTCCCGGTGAAGATACTAACATGCCCCTCTTCAGTGTGCTAGTATGAATGCCATGATGCTCAACAAAAGACCGAGTAATGAAGGAATGCGTAGCACCAGTATCAAAAAGCACTATAGCAGGGTGAGTATTGACCATGAACGTACCAATAACCACGTTGGAAGCCTCGGCCGCTGACTCGGCCGTCACGTGGTTCACCCTGCCCTGGGATGGCGCCTTGGGCTGAGCTAGGCGTCCCTGCTGTCCAGACTGCGCCTTCCGGGGACAAACGTTGGCGTAGTGTCCCGGCTCGCCACAGTGGAAGCACACCCGTGGGAGTGCTGGAGCCTGCTATCCGGCAGGAGGAGTAGGCACTCCCTGCCGCGGAGCTGGTGGAGCCGGTGGAGCAGAGCGTGCCGGAGGAGCAGGAAGCCTCTGACCCTGTCCCGCCTGCTGCTGCTGAGGACGGGGCGGGTACTGCTGCTGCCGCTGCTGGTACTGCTGGATCTGGCTCTGGTGCTGCTGCTGCTACGGCTGCTGCTGGTACTGGTATCGAGGTCGAGTGTTGCTACCCGACGCAGCAGGAGCCATCTTCCTCTTCTTGTCCTCAATCTCCCGGCGCTTGCGCTCGGTGTTGAGGGCAGCATCAACCAGCTGGTTGAAGTTGTCGAAGCGGTGGTTCATGAGCGCGTACTCTAGGTGGTCTTCGAGTCCCTCCCTGAAGCGCTCCTGCTTATCGCCATCATTGGCGACCTCAGCGGGGGCATAGCGAGCGAGCTGGAGGAAATGATCACGGTACTCGGTCACCGTCATAGCTCCCTGAAATGATAATCACCGAAAAAAGAAAATAGAAATTACTTAGCATTTCCGATTTCAAGAGGATAAACAAGGGTGGGCTTGAGCTCAAGAAGAAATTGTGGAAAGATTTTACTCAGATTTACCTGCTTAAGCGCAAGGAACTCCTTGTGCTTCATCTTCATCACTCCAGCAGGGATGTGGTGGTTCCTGAAACGCTCCCGGAACTGGACCCACGTGAAAGCGTCACGGTCCCAAGCTGGATAGGACTCCCACCAGTCAAGAGCCGAGCCTCGCAGCTGCCCTGCCGCGAATATGACTCACTCCCTGGCGTCGCACTGAGCGACATCCAACTGACGCTCCACTGAACGAAGCTAGTCGTCAGCTTGGAGTGGATCAGCTGTATGAGAGAACGTCGGCGGGTGTCCTCTCAGAAAATCCGCACGCCTGTCGCAAGGCTGCGGCGGTGGAGGAGGTGGTGGCTGAGCGTGGATCTGCTGCAGAGCCTGAACAGTGTTGTTCAGAGTGGCCATCATCTGCATCTGGAGCTGGAAGAACTGCTCCGGAGTTAGAGGTGGAGGCATCGGCAGCGGCTGGTCAGTGCTCTGGTTGTTCTGCCCCTGCTGGCCAGAACCGGTGCCGGTGCTCCTGGTGTTCACCATCTATTTGCAGCAGAGCGAAATCTATAAGAGATAGATATTGTACAACTTTCAGAAAGAAGACTCTGACAGGATAAAATAGAGAAAAAAGGGTGTACGGTTTTACCCCCAACGTTCTAACTCAATTTTTTTTTAATTCAAGTCTGCATTAAAGTCGATTAGCATGGACAAGTTTAACTACTAGACTATGCAATCAACCAAAGATCCAAATCAAACATTTGCATAGTCACAAACATTCAATATTCACATCTTAGCCAAGTTTATCACACTACTCGACTAACACACTCGTTCTAGCGCACTTTCATCAGGACAGCCTAAACTTATGGGGTTAGACGGTTTCAGGCCAACGTCTACAGAAAAGATCAAACTAATTCTCAGAAAGGACAAGAAAGAGCGAGCCGATCAAGGTTTTAAAGACTCAAGGAATAGAGGCAGAAATGATTGTGTGAGTTTTGCGGAAGCAAGGCAAGGAAAAGTAGTCCTAACTTCGACCAGTTCTATCTAGGCTTCGTCCTACAGTCGACACAGCTCTGATACCATTCCTGTCACACCCGATTTATAAGAACATAAATCGAGCAATCATATATGCGCCAGGATCAAGTCACGCATATATACAACAGAATCATCAAGATATCACAACACGTATCTTGAAATAAAAGCGTATAAATTATAAATGAATATCTTTATTACAACTGAATCAAGAATCAGTTCAAGGAGTGCGGAAGCGTAAAATGAATACAGGAGAAGCAGGGCGCTACAGGGACGTCGGCTGGGAGACAACGCCTAGAAATCGTCAAGTCCGCTGATGTAGTTCTCCACGTCGCCGGGTACTGAGCAGCAATCGAAGATATCCCCGAGAGAACAGAAGAATAGAGAAGACAAGTATGAGTACACAACTTGTACTCAACAAGTATAACACGGATTATGAGGCTCTAGGGTTAGCTGACTCAACTGCATTAGCTTTTAATCTTGGCAAATTTTATTAAAGCTAATTACTACAAGTGGATGAATTACCATAAATCCGAATTGCATAAGAAATTAATCAATATTAATTAAGAACTACTGAGAACCATCCAAACCACCAAGAATAACCCAACTAATCAGACGGAGGATCTGGGCCGCTCATGACTGTGAGCACAGCTGATATATCAGTTTTACACTCTCGAGAGGTTGCACAACTTTACCCACAAGTCGTGAGCTACGCTAGTTGTTTATCACACTTCCTTAGGTGAGATGGCTAGCAAGCACACTACGAGACCGTTACAAAGGATCATGTTGGTAAGGTGTAACCGCTAAGGATTCTGGATCAGCGACGATGGGGCCCACCTCCGGGGGTACAAGCACACAGCACAGACCAAGCCGGAGGAGCAGGGACCATTGAAGCTTACCACCCCTCTTGCCCACGCAGGTAAGTTACTCCCGAACCAAAATGACCTAATTAGTAAGTCAAGACCGTCCCATTCCAGTCTTGTGGTTGCGCGGTTGTCCCAGGTTGTCGCTCTATGAACCGGTCCTTATGGAGAGTGGCCAACCAAGCACTAAGCACCGTGCTGGCCCCCTAAACCAAGTTTCTATCAAAAACATCTTTTAAGGAGACGTGAGCCACTCAAGCACACAGCACAGAGGGCCACTCTCAGGATAAAGTTGCATAGATCCATTAAGCAAATTTAATTAAAAAGGATCGCGTGAGCGCAAAAATCACCTAAAACAGAGCTAAGACGCGAAATCTAGGGCTAAAACAAGGTCCAGGGGCCTTTCTGTAAGAAAATAGGAAAACCAGGGGGGTTCTGGACAAAAACCAGAAAGATCTGAGGGCTAACGCGCTAAACAGCCGGGCTGGGCTTCAGACCTCAAATTTGGAAAGCTCAGGGGGGGTCCGTGTAAGAAACAGGGCTAAACTGCAATTATTATTGAATTGAAGTGGACCGCGGGTTTATTTCAGTAAAGTGTAGGGTCTCTTTAGAAAAGTTACCGGCGCTGACCGATACGCTGCTCCTTTGACTCGCGCGCGGGACTGATTTGGGCCACTGGATCTACATCGGATGGCTCAGGGCGCGGGGTCGCGAGGGGCAGCGGCGCTGACCGCCGGAGCTGAGTTTCCGCGGCGGCGCGGCTTCGGGGCTCACCGGAGCTCGACGTTCCCGTCACTCCGGTGGCTAATTCTCCACGACATCAAGCCAGGGGGCCTCACCGCGGCTCAAGGGATCGACCTAGGGCTACAACTGGGCCTGGAGAGGCTCGGGCTTCGTGATCCACGGCTTGGGGCGGCTCGGGTGGCGGACATCGCCGGCGAGTGGCGTTCTAGGAGCTACTGGCTGCCAGAAACTACGAGATCCGGCGCAAAAGGCCTAGGGAAAGGAGGGAAAGCTCACCAAGGCTCGTGGTGGCCGGAGCTGCAGCGGAAGATGTCATCGACGATGGCCGTGCGGCGGGAGCGGTCGGGTCCTCGCGGGCAGGCGGCTACAGACGAGCGTCGGGATCCTGGACGACTTAGATCACTTCAGAGAAGTTCTGCGAAGGTGCAATGGGGGTTAAGAGGAACCAACGAACGCCGGTGGCGAAGAATCGGGACGGCGGAGCGGCTCACCGACGGCAGGCAAAGAGGGCGACGCGGCGGAGCAAGGAGGGTGGCGGCACTGGGGTATTTCCGGTGGGGCTGTGGCTAGGGTTAGGGTCTAGGGCGCAGGGGCTCCCCTTTTGTAGGGCGGCGGGCCACATTGGCGTGCGGGCCTGAGCTGGATCGCGGCGGCCGGGGACTTCGGAAGTTGTTGCGCGCCGGGGAAGAAAGAAGAAAGGGGAGGAAGACGGGCGCTGGCAGGTGGGGACGGCGGCAGTGAAATCGGCAGAGAAGCCGATCGAAGAATCGGCAAAGAAGTCGATCGGAAAGAGGGAAGTCGATCGGAAAACGAAGTAGCCGATTGAAGAGTTGTCGGGGAAGCAGAGAAGCCGAGCCGATTCATGAACAAAATCGGAGGAGGCTGACCGGTGGGGCCTGAGCCGATTGGAGGGAAGGAAATAAAGAGCCGATCGGAGGAAAGGAAGGGAGAGAGTGAGCCTAGCCGATGGGGCTAAGCAGATTGCCCTGCCGAGCCGATTCCTATTTCCTTTTCTTTTTCAAACCAAACCAAACTATGTTGAATTCAAATTAGATTCGAACTCAACTCTTATGCACTCAACCAAATAAAACATATGCTCCAGCATGAATGCACAAACAAGTTTGAACCTAGAGAAATTTTAATTACTTGTGAGAGAAAATTAATTTAAATGCAAGTCTAAGCATGTGAAAACCTAGAAAATTAAATAAAGCCAATTAAAATTATTATTAAAGCTGAAATTTAGACTAGGGTGTTACATGTTGCAAGCGGGCGAGGCGAGGCTCGGGGAAAAAGCGCGCGGCGGTTGTGGCGGTTGACAAGAGCGGGCGAAGGCGCGGCCGTTGCGTCGCCTTGTCGCGGGCAAGGGAGAGAGGGAGGCGCGGCTGGAGGTTGGGGAAAACTGACAAGTGGGTCCCGGTTGTTAGTGAAGCTGGTGAAGAGAAAGGAGAGGGGTGTTCCGTGAGGCGGTGCTGGGCTGGGCTAGGTGGCTAGCGGGCCGTTAGCAGGTTGAGGCGGTGGGTGGGTTTAGTAGGTTGGGTTGGCCAACTGGGCTCGGTCCGGGGTTGGGTTAGGTTTAGGTTTTGGTTTTGGGCTGGGCTGAGGGTAACGGGTTAGAGCCGGGTAGGTTAACGGGTCGTGCTGGTTTCGGGTTAGGGTAGTTAGCATTTGAATTTAAATTGAAGGGCACACTTCAATTTAAATTCCACCCAATTTCAAACATCACAAAATAAATCCAACTCAAACAAATTCAAATAATAACCGAATTAAATTCACACTATTATTTATTATACTTATTCCAAATTTGTTCAATATTACTAGGAATTAGGGATAGGAAGAGCCCAAACTTTTATGAGACCCTAGCTATTAGCACATGCACCAAATTTTTTTGAAAACTCATATTTTTGCACAATTATAATATTCCGGAAAAAACCCGGGTGGACGCCATGCACCGCATGGTGGTGCTGTACAGGCGCATCGACACACTGGTGAGCAGGCCGGGATAGGGTACACGCCTACGCGGGCCCACCGGCATAGCTGCGCCGGCGCCGCCTTGGACGTGAGCTTCCCCTGATCAGGATCGAACCTCTCCAACCAGTGGTTCTTCCGGTTTCGATCCGCTGACCCTACGCTGCTTCATGGATCGGAGTAGGAGCCCATTAGCTAGGGTCGTTTCTGTGGATCAGTTCGACGATCCGGTGGCGCGAACCGCACCACACCCATCTTTACATGACACACTCGCTTTTATGTTGATGATTAATAACTTCTCGTAAATGTTATGCAATGACTGAAGCTGAAATTGACTGGGCAACAAATTTCTTGTAATAATCTATTTTCATTATCACCTTTGTCGAGTTTCTTTTCTCCATCGATCTTTTTTTCCGATGATTTGCCAATCCTCTTTCATCCCTAGAGAATGCTTTCCTAACAAATTTCGAACTGATAATTTGACTCATACTGGATCATAATTGACTTGTGATCGAGATATTTCAGTAGCACGCTTAAATTTTCGACTGAAATTTTGAATTACAGCAACTTAAATCCAGTGAAACATCGTGGAATCTTCTGGTTGGACTGATATAGATTTTCACGTCCTGTTGCCTTATTTTTCCAAATACTTGAACAATAAACATTTAGCCTAGCTATAGCCAATTCCTTTCAACATGTCATTTTTAAACTTCCATTTTCTGGCAAAATAGGGATTTTTTTAGATTGAAAAGATGCTGCCAAAATACAAAGTTAATAATTAGATAAAATATGATAAATATCTTAGTTACCTCAAACTTAAAGGACTACACCTCCATAAATTGTCATTTGAAATTCCACAATGATGCAAAAAAAATCTTTATTTTTTTCTAAATCCTGTTTATCCTTCACCCTCTTCTATTTCGAAAGAATATTTACCCACTCTCCCGTTCCCTTTTCTCTCTTATCCTCACCCCTCCCCTCTTTCTCATCACCACCCACTGTCTGGTTGTGTTAGGCACCCTTAACGCCGTCTCTCTATGCTTGGGGTGAGCTCATCGTATAGTCACATCCACCCCACGGGCCATGCCCCTCACCACCGCATCCGCCCCCTGGCCCTACGCCATGCGCCAAGCCAGGGGTGAGGCATGGCCAGCGCCCTCTTGCGCGCCAGGCTGTAGTGGCCCTGCATCCAGCTTCCTCCCCAGGGAGGCAGGGAGGGAGGGAGGGAGGGAGAGGGAGATTGCGAAAGGGAAGATAAAGGAGGAAAGGAAATATGCCGGAGTTGCTCTTATTGTTGCTGGTGTGTTTCTCTACCACGTCTGGTCGAAGCTTATCTTGGCTGGTATCGGTCAATGGTACAACAGAAGTCGAGTGCAAAAACATGGTTGATGGGTGCGCATATTGCAGCTAAAGCTTGGCCCAGCTAGTCAATGTAGATTGTAGACGCTAGCTTGCAGCATAAGCCAGACGATTTGTGACCGCAGCTCAGCTCGGGATGCTTGAAAATCAATGTTTTAACCTATAGCAAAACGAGTAATGGAAAACAAAGCATTGCCTATGAAATCATCATATCTTCATTTTTTTCTTTGTCCTACATTTTCATCCTATGGGAAAACCGTAAATAACATATCTATGGAATAAATGGGAATATAAGCAAGAATTTCCAACTCACTCTGTCATATGCCTTCTCGGAATCTAATTCCAGCATAATTCCGGATCTCTTGGTAGCTTTTAGGTGAGAAAAAAACTTCATGAAGACACCCTATCTAAAATGCATCTACCGGAAATGAACGACGTTTCTGTTTCACTGATAAGCCACCCTAGTAAGCCTCGTAGTGAGAACCTTGGCAATAAGTCTTGTATATATATCACGTTGGTAGGCAAATAGGTTTGTACTCTTTGATGCTAGTTGCCATATTTATCTTTGTGGTAAGTGCAAGCACTCCGAAGTTGAGCCTTGCTAGGTCTAACTCTCCATCATGAAGCTCATTCAACATTTCAAGAATATCCATCTTTATTACATCAAAGTAGTAAAAATCCATCTAGGCTTGAGGCGGTGTTAGATTTCATTTTCCTTTAACAGTTTTCTCCGACTCCTCTAATATGAAGTTTATGTTGAGCTCCACACTTTTTTATGCAGACACTCCCTCTATTTACCCGCACCTCTTCACGTAAGTGGATCCTTGGGTCATCTTCACTTCCAAAGAGCATCTTATAGAAATCAATGAATTATGTTTCCAACTCCTCTTATCTCAGTGATAATTCTACCTCCATCTTCAAAAGATTTTATTGCGCATTTCCTTTTCCTTCGATTGTCAATTCCATAAAAAATACCTAGTGTTTGAGTGCAACAAAGTTTCACCTCCTCTTTTCTGCTAGAAAACTTCCTCTTTCTCATAGATGTCTGTCACCTTTGCCTCCAACTGGTATCGCCTTAGCCATTCTAATATAGCTCTCTCTTATTTTCTTCCACATCTATTTATTTGATTTCAAGGAGCAGGAGCTGCTTGTGTTTCTTGATGTTACTCCTTAAAAATACATGATTAAGAAAGGTAAGAGGTGGGGTTCCTATTCATTAGAGGTCATACTGATACTTAGGTTCTTTTGATGATTTGTAACATATCCTTTTATATTTCTAATTAGGCCATGTTTGATAGAGCTCTCAGATCAACTCTAGGCTAAATTCAGGAAGAGCTCGAGCAAACAGTTTTTAAAGAAAAATGATTCCATATTAGTTTTGAAAAGTAATTCTCTTAAATGAACGGAAGGTCCAAGAGCGGAAAAGTGATTTTCCTGATTTACTTCTCGCATAAAATCCTTTTATCCATAATTTTATTTTAGATAGTCACTTACCATAGGATCATTTCTCCAAAAGAATTAACTCTTATTGAGAACTAGAGGTAGACGGAGCCCACGAAAGGGTCCGTAGCCTAATAGTTATAAGAATAGTTACAAGAGTCTCAGTAGCACCTCAGGTCCTGGGTTCGACTCCCCGTAGAGTGAATTTTCTACGATTTAATGGTGTTGTATTTTTAGTAGTAGACGATATTCCCGTAAACACGAGGCGCCCGTGGTGACTGCATCAATCTCGAGAATTTGCCGGCTCAGTCTTCAACGATGCTTATGGAAGTACGGGCGACTCCGTCAATCTCGAAGATTTGCCAGTTCAGTCTTCAAAGATAGTTATAGATGTAGGGTTTGCGTACGTGCCTTCCTAGCGATATGCGTGTATACGTTGTGAGTGTCTGAATTATACTGCGTAATTAAAAAAGAAGTAGACGGAGCCCACTAAACAGTCTCTTACCAAACAATTTATGCTCCAACAAAACCCATTTTAGGGACGGAGCGGGACGCGGGAGGGTCGAACTCAACCCGTTGCTCTCCAGCCAATCCATCCACCGCGCAGCTGACGGACCACGCTCACTGACTCGCACTCACCAATCCCTCCCCCTCGGGCGGCATGGCCGCCGCCCTCCCCCTCCCGCGCGCCGCGGCCCCGCTCGCCGTCCTCCGCGCGTTCCGTTTCGCGCCGTGGGGCGCGCCGGCGCCCCGCCGTCGGCTCCTCCCCGGGCCTCCCACAGCCGGCGAGCCCCCACCCCCGGTGCTCCCGCCTGCGTCCAAGCTCGCCGACCCCCCGGTCCTGGGGGCTCCGGAGCCCCCGCTGCCGTTTAGGGCCGCCGAGGCGGAGATCCTCCGCGACATCGAACCCGTCGTGCAGCTCATCAAGGATATCCTCCATTCCGACAGGTGGGCCCCCCTTTTCCGCAGATGCGATGAACTTGGGTGCAAATCGAAATGCGGTGGTCGGGAGACCCTTCTCCTCGCCTTCTAACGAAGCTGCGTACGTCCGAGCAGATACGGAGACGGCGAATGCCTCTGCCCGAAGGATGAAAACGTCGTCGTGGAGAAGCTCCTGGCGTTCCATCCACGCGCGCAGGATAAGATTGGCTGTGGGCTTGACGCTATAATGGTGAGTGAGCTTCTACAACCACCTGAGCAATTTTATTGATGAGTTAGTTTTGATTTCCTGTTGAAAATATGGAATGCCACTTATTATTTAGCGCAATTCTATATGTAGGGCAATATAAGTGTCGATAGCTAAAATGTTTTTTGTGAGAACTTCCTAATATGAATTTGATTGATGATGTATTCAAAATTAATCTTTCTTTTAACATGAATCAGTACCCTGCATTAATGAACTATCTACACTGTTAAGCGTGGACTGTCATTGGCATTATGTGAATATCATGAATAGCCAATTCCTTCCATGAAGTGGAAGCGCTTTCTCAGCCGAGAGCTCTGCTTTGTGTCTATAGGTTACTGTGTTATGAAGCTTTTGTATTGGATATGAAGAAGCTCAAGAAATAATACTACCTTTTGCAAAATTACACTTAGAGTACAATTGGTTTAGGGTGCTTTAGACATACTTGATATATATTCTATCCTTGACAGATGATTCCAAATTTATATTTGTAATTCAGAATTGTATATGTAATTGATTTTTTGAACTTTGGTTGTCTGTGAAGGTTGATAGGCACCCTGAGTTCAGGAAGTCAAGATGCCTTTTTGTTGTTCGCACAGATGGTGTTTGGATTGATTTCTCATACCAGAAGTGCCTCCGTGCATACATCCGAGAAAAGTATCCGTCTCATGCTGAGAGATTTATACGAGAACATTTCAAGCGAACATGAAGAGACTAAAATCAGTGATGTACTGATATTTATGAGTTTTGGAATAGTTTCTGTAAATTATTAGGCTGCAAGGCCTCTTGGTTTGATTCACGTCCTAGTATGCATGTATGACCGGCATCAATAGAGCATGGTTGGTTACATTAACATAGAAACATTTGCATTTATAAAGGAATCCATGCAAAGTTAAATTTTTGAGAAGCTAATTCTTTGGAAACGGCAGAGCCCACACAATGCTTCAGAAGCAGCCAATATAATGAGGCACTTTGTTCACAGGAAATTACTATTGAGTTTAACAGTCTTATAGGTTAGTTTATTTACTCTCTTTAAATGTCTGTTCATTCTTAATTTGAGTATGGTGATTTATTTGCATTTGTGTTTACATTACCATTCCTGGAACTAAGCAGCAAACTTTAATTTATCATTACCCTCAACCATTAAAACTAGGAAAGCTTTAAAAGTATACGTTTTTTTTTGTGGTGCTTGAGGTCATGCAAATGGTAAAAGGAAAAAAAACTCAACCCAAGGGAAGAGTCATCCTGAAAGCATTGCATGAAGGGTCGAGAAAAGGAAACCCACAGATTTGGTAAACAAATTCTAGGGATGATCTAGAAATGGAAATAGCAGACATAAGAATTTTGTGCAGTGAATATAGAAACTCAATTCTGGCAATGGAGCAAGATTTTATTGTGAACAGAATTATATTGAGTCACTCACAGTCTCGACTTCCATATATATAACCTCAAAACTTGTCGAAAGAGTAAGAACGGTGGATTGAACTTTTATTTTTTTGAGAACGTGCCTAAGCACATGTTTCGTTAAAAGAAAAGAGGATCAAATGACCACGAGCCGTACCACATAACCGCGGTGGCTGAACAGACGTGGCTAAAGTGTAATTTACAGGAAATACCAAAATACATTTTGCAACCTAAGCACATCAAAGTAAAGAGCAAATAAAGGAAAAACAAGATACAAATAGCTGGGCCTGATCATTTCTATTGGAGCATGTCCAACAACGACCTGAAACTGGCTGCCACCCAAAGCAGCTGCTCCTCCCTTATGCTGTTTGTCAGTGACTCAGTGCAGCCGGGGAGTTCGCCTTGCCACTGAGGATCCTGTGACATTCCTCTCCTTCCACACCATCCACGAGAAGAGGATGATCAGAGAGTCAAAACGCTCTGCATTGCCCCTTCTCTACCCGTTTGTGGCATTAAATGATTTGAGCTGTCGCAGCCAACCCTGTTGTACAATCTAAACAAAGAGATGTGCCACCGACTCGGCTTCTTGGTCACCCAACGCACATTTGTCGAATAAAATGGCAGCTGTATCCCAGAAATCAAAAGCCAACTAACTCCTCCCAAGTCCCATGCAAAGGAGCAGCCACCTGTGATGGATCCGAGATTCCACGTTGCTTGGCATTTGATGTGTATTGCTCTTGACTATATCATTCTCAATTCTCTGCTATTTCCACCTATTAGTGGATGAATTGCTCTTGACTATATCATTCTCAATTTTTTTTTTGTTGTAGCTAAGTCATTATATGTACTTTTTCCCCGAATTAAGAAACTGCTCTACTTATTGTGAAGAAGAAATTGGCAATTCGAAGTCCTTAGTTCGCGAAACTTTCAAATGAAATCTTACTAAGTGTCCCTTGTTGCATGACGCATCAAGCGACTCGTCCAAATTTCACAATGTAGCCACTTAACCAGAGGGAGAGTCGCAAACTTGCAGCGCAGAAAGATACATGGAACCCAAGAGATAGATTTTAACCAATCGTGATACGATCAGGACAATCATAGTTTGGAAGTTCAACGGCAATCCTAGTGCGTGAAACTAATCCTCAATCGTGGAAAACAAGAGGGCGTGGACGATGTGGTCCCCGGCACCAGAAAGGCCGACCAATGGCAACCCGGATTCTGCATCTGGCAGCCTCTGCAGGATCCCCGGGGTGAAGCTGTGTGCTAATGCACATGGGGTGGCAGAAGCGGCCACAAGTGTCATGGTCACATCGGAACACCTACAGATTGTTTGAAGTCAGGAAACTTTGCACGCTGCAGAATGGTACTGATCATCAATATAAAATGAAAAGCGCGAACTGCGCATCAAAAATGTTGTTTCGGTATAGTAATTTTGTCACTTTAAGAGATTAGTAAGCAGTGGTAAATCAATATATGATTGGCCTGGCCGAACAGTTGAAATAGCAAAAAGGATAATAGCAACTGAACTGCACTCGATGTAACACTACTTGATATTAATAAAATTTCCCTTTTCGAAAAAATAAGCAACTGAACTGCAACTCGGATTGATGCCCCTAGAATCTTTAAATGTAGCATTTGTTGGACGACCTACATGCTATTTTCCAATCTAGCAATTGTCGATTACCGAATGACATAAAAAGAAACAAGACTGTTATATGAACAAATAGGCACTGCCTGCCAAGGATTTTCACCATCCTAAGTACTTTAGGGTACCGAATGCAGGCAGGTGATTTACTTAATCTTTAGTAAGATAATCACACGCATATTGTCCTATTCATCTGAAAAATGCAAGCACAAGTACCTGAGCATTGAGTTCGCTTGAAGATCCCCGTGCCCCGCACACTGCACATCGATGTTGCCTGTTTGTGCAACTCCAGCAAAGAAAATGCCGCATAGCCTGAAAATTGGTTTCGGGTGCAAAAATTAACGGAAGGTTAACTATGTTATTGTATTCAGAAGGAAAAACAGGCGCTGCTTCCATAAAAAGAAATAAAAGAAGCACCTGAATTTTCATGGACTCACCTGTACTTCTGCTGTGGTGAAGCCGAGTGACCTGCAGCCTGAAGGATGACCCGCAACCCTGGTCCCATGGTAGGACCTCAAGCATGGCCCTTCACAGCTAAGAGGGGAAAAATCAAAACAAAACGTATAAGCAAACAGCCATGGGGAAAGGAAAAAAATCAAAAAAGAAAGCACATCTGAAATGCTGAGTATTCACTGGACAATTATCTGAACCAACGATGAACTTCAAATGTGACTATGTGAGGCAACCTGACACAACGAGGTGAGCATCGACATTACGGGAAACAATGACACGATGAGTCATTACAATATGAGGTTGGACAACCACTATATCAGATAGTATGTAAAACGGGCTAGGGTAAAATGCCAGTAGAACTGGCAAATTGCAGGATTTATGCGAGGCTAACTAGACATGCATGTTCCGACGAAATCGTTTAAAATCATCACGAGGCTAGATGAAACACACCACAGCAGTTCGCCGCCATCGCCGCAGAGCGCGCACACGACGTCGTTGAGCTCGGGTTCCGATTGTAGAAGCCTTCCCCGCCTGCGTACCGCACCGGATCGAGCACCACTCCGTTCGGCGACTCGCCGCCGCCTTCCATGGCTGCTGCGGCTTGGTCTGGCCGGTAACCCTAGCCCTGGGTGGAACTTGGGAGGGGGGAGATAGATCAGGGGGAGGGATTGGAGGCGCCGAATCGAAGGGGCTGGAGGGAACGGAGGGGTTTCAGTTTGCAACGGTTGGGCTAGGGTGGTGGTGGGGTGGAGGGTCTGGGTTTGCTCCGTACTTTTTGCATTTGGCCCTTATTTTTTTTAAAAAAATCATATTTGAACCCTTAGAGAACGTATTCTAAATTTGGATCCTGAGTCGGCGCCGTGAGCCATGCGACCGAGGTACTAGCCCCCAAGCTGACATGACCGCTAACTTGGCGCTGACGTGGCTGAGAGTTCGGCACCACAGATCATGGCACCGAGCCTTTATCCTATACGCCGCGGCCTGTCTCTCTCCTCGCGCCCTCTCCCTCTCTCTCGAGTTCTTCCTCTCCCCGCTCGCCGGCCGCCCCTCCACCGTAGCTTGCCGGCCACGTGGCCTCCATCCTCCCCTGGCGCGCCCTCCTCCGGCCGCGAGGCGCGGGCCCTCCTCCAGGTGCCCCCGCGCAGGATCTTCCGAGTCGGCCCCCTTGCGGCCTCCTCCAGGGCGCCGCCCGCCCATTCGAGCCACCCCCCGCACGAGCACCGGCGGCAAGGGCGGCCCCCCGCGGCCTCCTCCGCTAGGCCCCCTGTGACACTCAGGTACTTAGTATTGTCACACCCTAGATTTTACTATGAAGTTGTGTGCAAAATATGGTGACAGTGTGTTTAAAAATTTAAATGGCAAGGAAAAAGAGTATTTATATAGTTATAAATTAATAAAGGTCCTTTAGTGTTAAATGGGTAAGTATGGAAGGTAGAATTTAAATGTATGAGTGTTGTATTGCAAAAGTCAAAAACTTGCATTTAAATCGTAAATATAGGTGAAACTACACCTAGGATGTAAATGTAGTGTAGTTTTTAAATAGGATTTATATAAAATTTAGAAACTTTGCTAAGTTTTATATAAATTTTAAATCCTTAGCTCTTCTGCAAATGAACCTTAAAGCAAAGTTGTAGATTTTGATAAACCCTACACTTTTGCTTTTGGGCCCATCTTCATTTGAGCTCTAGTTTGAAAGTTACTTAGACATTACAGTGGAGTCCCTGTCCTTTCTGAAAATTACAACCCGGTCCTCTTTCATCTACCTCTCTCTCCCTCCTCTGCTCCTCTGCTCGACGTGCCGCCGCCGCCGCCGCTCTGACGGCCATGTGCAGCACCCCCACCGCCCCCGCGCCGCTCTGCGTCCTTCCACGCGTCCTCCTGTGCCTTGCCGCCGCCTTCCCCGACCCCGCGCTGGCCGCCCCTGCTTCCCCCACGTCCCACCGCCGCTGCCCGTGCCGCCACGCGCGCCGCCGGCGTGCCACCTCCTGCTCCCGCGCAATCCCATCTTCTTCTGGACTCCAAGCGCATCCTGGAGCTCCTAACACACTCGCTCTTGCGTTTGCACACACACATTTCGCTCGTTCTCTCTTGCTCCGACCACCACCTTGCACCGGACCTTCGCCGCCGTCCCTGGCCGCCGTCGTCAGCCACCCACACCACCCCCGGACCCTGATCCAGTGCTCCTAGAGCACCACCGTGACTCCCTGCAGCTCATCGACCCACCCAATTCCATTTTCTCGCACCCGAGTGCTGTTCCCCAAAGCGCCGGTGAGCTCCCAGCTCCGCCGCCGCTCGGCCTCCTGTCGACCCGTCGATCCACCACCTCCTAGCCCCGGCCGAGCACCCCGTCAGCACCACATTGTCACGTAGAAGCTCCTCGACTACTTCCCCGCCACCCTCCAGCATCCCAGCTCGCAGAACGCCGCGCCGCCATCGCCGCCGGTAAGAACCCGAGCCACCCCACCGTCGACCGCCAACTTCTGACCCATCTCTGACCAAATTGGGCACGGGGAAAGCATCCCCGCACTCCCGCGAAGCTGATGCGCGCCCTATCTGCCCACGTTCACCGGCCCCTCGCCGGGAACGATGACGCGCCGCCACGGCCGCCGCCATCTCTCATCGCCGGCCTTGCTCCGCCGTTGCTCGTCGAGTACATCACCCACCATCGTGACCAGTACCTCCTGTAGGCCACGTAGCACCTGTTCTTCCCCGGCCAAACCCTCACCGCCGGCGAGAATGTGGCAGAACCAACCTGAATTATACCGGCTCAAGTACGCGAGTCTACTTCCGAGGGCTCCAACGTGCTTCAAACGGTATAATCCCTTGGCCTGTCGGGTAACGTCCCGATAAACCACCGATACACAGGATCAAATAAGGTTACCTCACACGAAGGTGAGTCCAGAGATACAATCACCATCACATTTTACATCACAGAGAATTACATTACAAGAATTTCCAGAAGAAGTACGAAGTTTTAAATTTAGAGAAAAGATTACAAATTGTTGAAGCTATGATCTTTCTTGGCAGCGGAAAACATACGCGATGATCTACAGCATGTCGTCAAAACGGATGTCATGCTAAGCCCGGGCACGACATCACTCGGTATCACCAATGTTGGTCGGGGACGGATCCCATTCCACGAACCAACCATCTGGAAGAGCACAGGGCCAAGGCAAGGGAAGAGTAGGGTCTTCAAGATATTACCTGCAAAAATATAACTAGCAAGGCTGAGTATACTAATACTCAGCAAGGCTTACCCGGGATTGGGTATACTTTAGCCCGTAACTAGATTTGTGAAGGCTTTGAGTTCTGGGTAGAGTTTTTAGCTGAAAAGCGTCAAAAAGTAGATCCTTAATGTCAACTTTTAGCTTTCAAGTTCTATGTGATTATTCATTCTAGGTAGGCACCTATAGCTATTCAAGCATGGTAGAATCTTTGGTCAAACATCATCATTGATAACCATATAATTACTCTTGTTACTCAATGTGGTAAATGGGATAAGCAGTCTCATTCATCGTGAGAGGCGGACGATTCCTGAATCGAAATTCAACCTTGCAAGATAAACCTAACACACACGCTTGGAATACCAATAGGGCATTCCGAAGCAACCGTTTGCCTTTCATTCCGGGTTGTGGACAGGGCCACCACAAGCGACTGCAGGACCATACGCACACCCTATATGTGCAGGACGTACGTCTGTAGCGCGACTACAAAACCCATACTCCTGGTTGCCCTTGCAACACGTATTCCCACACATCGAATCAAGTAACCAAAAGAACCAAATACATGTGGTGGTCAGTATGTCCACTTGCCGGGCCGATTGGCTACTAGGCTTACCGCTTACCATATTTCGCGGCATGTGGCTAGTACTTTCAAACGCTTAGCCACCACTACCACATGGATCAGCCTTATCAACTTTTAACAAAACAGACAGGGTAAAACTTCAGGTCATGATACAGCACATGACCCTGTCCGTCTTCCTTATAGTGGTTGCAGAATTGTAAACAAGCAACTCCTATATCGCGCGAGTGACAGGAAATCACCCGACTTCAACCGGCCTTATTAGCGGAGCATCTAACCGATAAGGACTCAGGAGCATTACATTGGATTCCTAGTATCCATGCATCTAGGGTTTCATTACAACTCCTAGACTTAATGCATAAGTATAGATTGATAGACATAGATTGTAGTGTAAATAAAGTAGTGGGTTATGTCCGGGGCTTGCCTTTACTGGTGGGGCTGAAGTCAGAAATGTCAATATCTTCCGAACTTTGGTTCGGGGCTTCAGTTAATTCCTTGGTGACATTCATTTGGTCTTCAGGAACATCCTCTGCAGACTCCGGGGAGATCTCGTAGGTACCGTTGCTGAAGTAGTCGTATCTACATGCAATGCGACATTACATTCAAAGTGTGCACATAAACTACCTTACTTCTCAATACAGTTACAATCCAACATTCATATAACACACAATTAACATTACACCCAAAAAGATCTAAAACTAAACTTAGATAGAGCTTTAGAGGGATAACTAATTAGAATCGGCTACCTGTTGAGGGTTACAACAGAGCCGATTGGAAACAACGGGGGTTTAGCTGATTGATGTGCTTAGGTCGTGCCTAACAGAGGCGTGTTTACTGTGCGATCTTACTGATCTAGGGTTATGTACTTTGGTCTGGGTAGCCGATTGATAGGTGCACCGGTTTCCTGATTGATCGATGAAAACATCGATCATTGTAGCAGAGGGATGATTCCTAAACAGTTGTGACTTGACTGAGATGTGCTTAAGTGTTATTTTAGGTAATTAGGTGTGGTTGTATCGGCTCGATTACGTCAGCACAACAATTGAGTGACGTACAACCGATTGGAGTGTGGTTGAGGATATGTGATCGATAGATATATAGCCGATTTCTCAGCCGATAAATCGGCTGATGGAAGTGTGTGGACAAGGACGGGGAAACTAAGGATTGATCGGCCATATTTGACTGATACGGAAAACGACTAGAATCGGCTTGGATCGGCCGATTGCAAGAACCCTAAGATCGTGTGTCTCTCTGATACATCGACTCTGTGCAGTCGATGTAGGATGGACAAAAGAATTGTATCGGCAGTAGCCGATACTAGAAAGGTAACAACCATATCAGCTAACCGGTTGATGGTAGAAGTATCGACTGACAGCTGTTACGCAGAAACATCATAGGCTCAAGGAAAACGGATGCTTAGCGGCTGAACCAAAAACTGATGTTGAAATGCAGCTGCAGAGATGTATAAGCTAAGCAACAGATGCACATGAAGTAACAAAGATCTTTACATGAAGAGAAACTTAAGGAAACGGCAATCAAGACAAGGATAACGTCTTGACGGCAAGGATATGAGCACCAGGGTGATAGGATCAACTAAATATCACACCCTATAATTTATCTTCCAGCTATAACACATGCATGCAATATAAGGTACAAACAAAGCATTCATTCCCTAACATTTAACCTAGACCACAAATCAAGACTTTCACTCAAGATTACAACATAAAACTTGTAGGGTTTAACTTAGGGTTTCAAACAAAACTGATTTTACATTTTTATGAACTTCCTACGAAAATCTATGAAATGTAGAAGTTCACTGGTTTGAAATAAAGAAAGCTTTGGAAAATTACAAAGAACACACTAGAACTTTCTACAACATAGCAGTCAAGTCCCTGATCGGGGAAAAAAACAGATAACAGGAAGATAATGATGGTATTCCGGTAAAAGAGTCACCGGCATTAAGAAGATTCAATGAATCAGGGCAAACCTTGGGGTAGTTTCGGATGTGGAGGAAGAATGGGCAGAAAGTGAAGTCCCGTGGCGATAGGATCGGCGAAGAGAAAAGCTCGACGATGACGAGACTCCGTGAATGACGAAGGAGTTTGCCGGGAATGGTTGTAGTGGGTGGAAGATGGACGAAGTAGTAGTCTACGCGGTGACTTGTGGTCTTGCTCGGCGATTGACGAAGAAAAGGTGCTGCTGGGTGCCGTGAATTCATGGGAGAAGCCGATAGGGCCGGATTGGTTCGCTATACCATCTCTTCCGTGAACCTCAGGGTTTTCCGGCTCACGGACTGAGTCTTCTCTGCTCATGCACATGCACTGCAGAAACACATCCGGTATGCCTGTGCAGTCACTTGCAGGGCCGCCGTACCTAGCTGCAGCTCCTGTGCGTCACTCTCGCTTGCACAAGGTGTAGCTCTGCCTCCTTTTCTGCTAGCTGCGACGCCATCCGAATCGGCCTACCACTGCCACGGGCAGAATGCTTCTGCTCCATACTTGCGGATGCGCTAGTCCAATTCAGTCCGGACCTTCGCCTTCATTTAGCCGTGCCACACTCGCCCCTTCTGCCTCCGCGAGAACCGAAGCCCGCTCACACCGGGGCTATATCTACATCTTCCGCGAGCAGTCCACAGTGCCGCTTGATCTCATTCGCTGCTTTCCCTTTAACGGCCTCCGACGTCCTCCACGCGCGACTCTACTGCTCCCTGGGCGGGTCCGCCTGCAGCCGTCGCATTGCAACTCCTCTCGCATCGCGCGCGACCTCCCTGCACATCGTCGCCCTGAACGCTGTGCAGCTGCTCCTCCGTTTCCTGCTGTCGAACCCCTGTTCGCCCGGCCTTGCCGCGTCACTCCCGCGCTCGCACACGCGTGTTCACGCCACCTGGGCCTACTCCTGCCCCGATCGAGCCACTCGCGCCTCCAGCACCCTCCGCACGCGCTCCGCTCAACACCTGTCCACACCGCCAACTTCCGTACGCCATTGTGTGCACGCTCGCGCCACCCGCTCGGCGCCGAGCTGCTCTGCCCGCTACGGCCGCTGCCCTATTCCACACCCACGTCGCCAGTGTCGCGCGCCGATCCGCTTGCGTCGTGGCTTCACCTGCACGGTCAACTCCCACGCGCCGCCCACATCTGCTCTCGAGCCCGCCGCTCCAGTGCCTGCTAGCACCAGCATCTGCTCTGGTTCCGGGCCGCCTACTCCCGTGGGCCCCGCTCCTGCGCGCTCACGAGCCAGCGCCGTGCGCCAATCGAGCCGCCGAGCGCGCGTGCCGCGCTCCGTCCGAGCGCTCAAGTCGTCCCCGCTCGCCTCTGCCGGGGCCTGCCTGCGCCGCTCCCGTTCTCCGTGTCCGTGCGCAGCGCCCGAGCCGCCCCTGCTCCTGGGCCATGCGCCAACGCCGGTCTGCCACCCAGGCGCTCGGCCGAGCCGCCGCATCTCGCCTGCGTCCGGCCCGCACCGACCGAGCCGCATCACCTCCGCACGCCCAGCGCCCGCAGCCTCCGCTCCTGCGCTGCGCGCCTGGGCCTAGCCGCTACCGCGGCCCACCGGCCGAGCCGCCCCCGCGCGCCCCGCCTGGCCTGGGGCCGCGCCCTGCGTAGCGCCTCCGCCCGCGTGGGCCGCCCGCCGCCTACAGCAGCGCAGCCGCCAGCCGCCGCTTGCCTGGTGGAGAAAAGGGAGGGAAAAATGGGATTGGACTGTGCTGCCGCCGATGGGGGAAAGAAATGCCAGAAGAGGATAAGGGGAAGAGAGATAGCAGAGGAGAATGACAACTGGGATTCTCCAAGGGGGTATACGCAAAATCAGAGAACTGCAGGGGCTTATTTGTAAAACAAAATTTCCCGTTGATTTAAAACTCAAATGAAGAATTGTCCAAAACGAAAGTTGGAGAGTTTTTCAAACTCTACAACATTGCTTTAGGGCTCAAGTTCAAAAACTCAAAATTTGCCTCTTTACACGTGAATCTTTGAATAAAAGTCGGATTTGTATTGCTTTTGTCCTAAAGAATAAAATTTTATAATATTCAGGACCTAAATGCAAGCATTTATGACATGTCATAATGACGGGATAGACTCGTCATAATGGTTGGATAGACATGTCATGATGATTTGCATCTTTTACACTTTAGTCCTAAGTAATTTTGAAAGTTACTTTTATAAATCAAATACTTGCGTAAAAGGATTTGTACTTTTATAAAATTACATAAATACCCTTGTTTTTTTTACCACTGTACCCAAAATTTTTGCACACTTCAACACAGACACATTTCTAATGCAACTTTTGGGTAAATATATATTTTTTTACAGGGAATAAAATAAGAAAAGCATGTTTACAAAACCACCTTTCACTTATTTCGAAATTATCCTTCTCCAAATACATTTTGCAAAAACAACCCTAAGTTTTTCTGTAATTACAAAATACCTCTTTTTACTTGTACTTTAAATTTTCAAAAGCTTCACATAAATACACATGAGCTTTATACAAACAAACACATATTTCACACTAACAAAATATATGCCTAGCATTGCAAATACATGAACTGTCATAGAGAACGCCATGGAAAGAGCCGCCGATCGCCGTCGAGAGCCGGCAAGGGCGTATCTTTGATTTCGTTTTCTGTTCTAGGGGTCTCTGTGCAAGTAACCGAGGATCCCAGTGTAAACTCCCTTGTTATTTCATGTGGGCAAGCTGTCAGCTTGTAAAATCGATAGGAAATTGTAGGAAATTCTAAAAATTACCAAACCAGTTTTGTTGGAATCTAGAAATATAAATCTACAACTTTTATTAATAAAGTTTGGTTTGAAACTAAATGCTTTTTGATTTATTTTAAACTTTTGCATACTAGCTTGTTCTTTTGTGATTTTTGGTATGTAGCTTCTTTAGGTCTTGAGTGAGCTTATGTAAAAATTTCAAGCTTAGTATTGCTCTGTAGTTTAAATTCTTTTAAACTTTTGCAAATCAAATTGGAAATGGTTTGAATTAGTTCGTAATTAAATTTTCAAAGATTTATAGTTCTGTTTACTCAGGATTTGAATTTAAACTTAAAGTTTGAATTCAAATTCAAATATTTTAGTTTCTGTTTCCAGAAAATTATGAAAAATTTACCATAAGCTTATTTATTGAAAATAAACTTATCCACAAAAATTCAAGGTCAGAATCTTTATGGTTTTCAAAATAAAAATCAAACTGGTCGAATTACTTCAAAGTAATTCCATTAAAATAACACAATCTAAGTATAGATAGTAGTTTGGAACCCCACCCCCTTGTTACATGAGTTTATGTTTATACATTTATTGGATTGCAACTTTATCTTGAAATAAAATCTTTAACTCAAGCACCATCTCACTTAAATCATTGCATACCATGTAGAATCGACGACGCTCGACGACGGAGACTACGAGCTAACCCTGGAACAAGACCAAGTGTTTTCTGAAGACCCGGTAAACATCGTTGAGACTCTAACTGAAGCTCCGAACCAAAGTTCAGAAATCTTTGACACTCCTGCCCCCAACCCCACTCAAGAAGGCAAGCCCCGATACATGACCCAGTATTTCAATTTATTACAATTCTACCTATATATTATGTATCTTGCATTACGTCTAGGAGTTGAAATGGAACCCTAGATGCATGAATCCTAGGAACCTATGTATTGTGCCCGAGTCCTTATCGCATAGACGCTCTGCTAATAGGGCCGGTAAAAGTTGGGTGATTTCCTGTCACTCGCGCGATATAGGAGTTGAATGTTTACTGTGCTGCAATCACTATACGGATGATGGATGGGGTCATGTGCAGTAGCATGACTCGGAAAAGTTACCCCGTCTGTGTTGATAAAAGTTGATAAGGTCGCAGTGTGTGGTAGTGGTGGCTAATCGTTTGAAAGTACTAACCACACGCCGCGAAATATGGTAAAGCGGTAAGCCTAGTACCTGAATGGCCCGGCAAATGGACATGTCTCCACAACTCGATTATTTTAATTTCTATTGTATACACACACTGACGTGTGGGAGTGCGTTCTGCATAGCAGACAGAAGTACGATCATGTAATCGCGCTACAGACGTATGTCCTGCACAATTGGTGTGCGTACGGTTCAGCAGTCGCTTGTGGTGGCCCTGATCCATAACCCGGAATATGAAGGAAACAGTTGCTTCGGAACGATCTTTGGATGTTCCAAGCATGTGAGTTAGGTTTGCCTTGCAAGGTTGTGAAATTCGATTCAGAATCGTCCGTTTCTCGCGGAGATTGAGACTGCTTATTCCTTCTGCCACATAGAGTAAGAACTGTAACTATTGTTGGGATAATCCTGCTGAATGCTAATCTCTACCTTTCTTGTCTAGTATAGGTGCTTACCTAGAATGGATAATCAAATTAGAATTTGAAAGCTAAAATTTGAAAGTAGACCATACTCTTTGTTGCTTTTCAGCTGAAATTAAACCCAGAACCTTTTCAAGCCTTCATGAGTTTAGCTATGGGCAAAGTATATCCTAATCCCGGGTAAGCCTTGCTGAGTATTAGCATACTCAGTCTTGCTAGTGAATTTTTTAGGAATGACCTTCGAGAACCCCCTGGATAGTTCTGCATGGCCAACTTCTGTTCCGTATGGCTGGTCCGTGGAGTGGGATCCGTCCCCGGCTGGTAGTGACCCTCCGGAGTGACACCAAGCTTTGGGCTGAGTACGGTGTCAACCTTCGCGACTTGCGTAGTCGCGTGTTTATTTTTCCTTCCGCTGTGAACTTGGACAAGCTGTGTAGCTTGTCGTGTTAAACACTGTTTGTATAAGTTTACATTAAGTTTGAAAAAGGTTTGTAATAATATTTGCATTTCTGTAAATTAAAATTTAGGAGATGTGCTGTGATTGTAAACTCGCCTTCGTGCGAGGTGAACCTGCTTCGATCCTGTTGAACCATGGTTGTATCGGGCGGAGACCCGACAGACCAATGGGTTGTTCCATTTGAAGTGCGTTGAGTTAATATCGGCTGTATAGCGATGATTAGCGCACTTGAGCTGGAATAATTCAGGCGGTTCTGCCACAGCTGGTATCAGAGCTGTAGGTTTACTCTTGCAATTGCAGCGGCTCTTAAAAAGTGTTTTTAGGATAAAACTTTGCTAAACAAATGAACTTACAAAGTGCGTTGGACCCGTTAGGATTGGTGCTTAGAACGCAAAGCTAGCCCTAGGGATTTATATGGGAAATATCAGGTGGCTGCTATTATGTATATGTGTATAGATAGCTCTAACTTGCAGCACTACTTTCTGTCAAAACTTAAATTCATGTATAACCCAACTTTACTTTCTGTAACGACACTTTCGGTGGTAAGGTAAGAAGGTAAGGATCCTCAGCTAACTAGGGAGTTAGCCTTCCCGTCGGTGATGCGAACCGAACGCTGTTTGTCAAGCAGTGGCCTACTTGAGATGCTGCCAATATATCAACTTAGGTTGGTTATATTGGGAGTATATGGTTCGGCGCAGGGTATGGCGATCTGTGGCAGAACCAACCTGAATTATACCAGCTCAAGTACGCGAGTCCATTCTTGAGGGCTCCAACGTGCTTCAAACGGTATAATCCCTTGGCCTGTCGGGTAACGTCCCGATAAACCACCGAATACAGGATCAAATAAGGTTACCTCACACGAAGGTGAGTCCAGAGATACAGTCACCATCATATTTTACATCATAGGAAATTACATTACAAGAGTTTCTAAAAGCAGTACAAAGTTCTAAATTTAGAAAAGTTATTACAAACTGTTGAAATTATGATTTTTGGCAGCGGAAAACATACGCGACGATTCATAACACGTCGTTAAGACGGATGTCATGCTAAGCCCTGGCACGACATCACTTGGCATCATCAGCATTGGCCGGGGACGGATCCCATTCCACGGACTAACCATCTGGAAGAGTACCGGGCCAAGGCAAGGGAAGAGTAGGGTCTTCAAAGATTTTACCTGAAAAATATAAAACTAGCAAGGCTGAGTATACTAATACTCAGCAAGGCTTACCCAGGATTGGGTATACTTTAGCCCGTAACTAGACTCATGAAGGCATTATAAAGGTTCTGGGTTTAGTTTCAGCTGAAAAGCAACTAAGAATATAACTTACTTTCAAGTTTTAGCTTTTAGATTCTAGCTTGATTAGCCATTCTAGGTAAGCACCTACACTAAACAAGCAAGATAGAGATTATCATCCATCAAAATTGTTCCATCAATAATTACACTTTTTACTCGATGTGGCAGAAGGGATAAGCAGTCCCAATCATCTTGAGAAGTGGATGATTCCTGAATCAAATTCAACCTTGCAAGGTAAACCTAACACACACGCTTGGAACATTCAAAGTTCATTCCGAAGCAACCGTTTGCCTTTCATTCCGGGTCGTGGAGCAGGCCACCACAAGCGACTTGCAGGACCGTACGCACACCAATTGTGCAGGACATACGTCTGTAGCGCGACTACAAAATCCGTATTCCTGTCTGCCACGCAGAACGTACTCCCACAGGTCGGTGCGTGAGAAAAACCAAATTAATCGAGTGGTGGGAGGTATGCCCACTTGCCGGGCCGATTGGTTACTAGGCTTACCACTTACCATATTTCGCGGTATGTGGTTAGTACTTTCAAACGCTTAGCCACCACTACCACACATTTTGACCTTAAAGCTTTTATCAAAATAGACAGGGTAATCTTCAGGTCATGATGCAGCACATGACCCTGTCCATCATCCTTATAGTGGTTGCAGAATTATAAACAAGCAACTCCTATATCACGCGAGTGACAGGAAATCACCTGACTTTTACCGGTCCTATTTAGCAGAGCATTTAAGCGATAAGGACTCGGGTACAATACATTGGTTTCCTGAGATATCATGCAACTAGGGTGTCATTGCAACTCCTAGACATAATGCAAGATATATAATACATAAGTGAAATGGTAATAATTTGAAATACTGGGATATGCATCGGGGCTTGCCTTTACTGGTGGGGCTGAAGTCAGGGATGTTAGTATACTAGCTTCCGAACTTTGGTTCGGGGCTTCAGATAATCCTTTGGTGATGTTCATTTGGTCTTCAGAAACATCCTCTGCAAACTCCTGGGAGATCTTGTAGGTACCGTTTGTGGAAGTAGTCGTATCTACATGCAATGCAATATTACATTTAAAGTGTGCACATAAGTTATTTTACTTTACGATAAAGTTGCAATCCAACACTCATGTAACTTACTACTCACATCACAAACAAAAGATTTGCAACTAAACTTGGATAGAGCTTTTGGTGGACAACTAATTAGAATTGGCTACTTGTTGAAGATTACAACAGAGCCGATTGGAACAACAGGGGTTTAGCCGATAGAATTGGCAAAGGAGGGAACCATCTACACAACATTAGGAAATCTGCTGATTTCTATTCGGAAGAGAAATCGGCAGAAACGGTCTCTGTATATGAGTAGAAAGGATTAGCCGATTTGGTTCACCTGAGGTGAAATCGGCTAATAGAAGTGTGTGGATAAGGATGGGAAAACTAAGGATTGATCGGCCATAACCGATATGGAAAACAATTAGAATCGGGTTAGATCAATCGATAGCAAGAACCCTAAGATTGCGTGTGCATCTTCGATACATCGACTATGTGCAGCCGATGTAGGACAAAACAGAAGAATTATATCGGCAGTAGCCGATATTAGAAGGGTAACAACCGGATCAACTAACCAGCCGAGGGTAGAAGTATATTAAAGAAATGCATCGGTTGACAGCTGTTACACAGAAATATCATAGATTCAAAGGAAACGGATGCTTAGCGGCTGAGCTGATAGCCGACGCTGAAGCATAGCTGCATAGACGTATAAGCTAAGCAGCAGATACACACAAAATAACACGGATCCTTATACGCAAAGGATCTTAAGGAAACGGAAATCAAGACAAGGACAATGTCTTGATGGCAGGGATATGAGCACTCGGGTGATAGGATTAACTAACTGTCACACATCTCTACTTAAAACATACATCCTACGATTACTTTTCAGCTATAACACATGCACATAACACAAGTACAAATAAAGCATTCATTCTCTAACATTTAACCCAGACCACAAATCAAAGACTTTCAACTCAAGATCACAACATAAAACTTGTAGATTTTAACCTAAGGATTCAAACAAACTGATTTTGTATTTTTATGAACTTCTTATGAAAATCTATGAAATGTAGAAGTTCACTGAGTTAAAATAAAGAAAGCTCTGGAAATTTTACAGAGAACACCCTAGAACTTTCCAAATCAAAGAAATTAAGTCCCTGGTCGGGGAAAACACAGAACAGGAAGATAACGACGATATCCCGGCAAAGGAGTCGTCAGCATTAGGAAGATTCAGTGAATCAGGGCAAACCTTGGGGTAGCCTTAGTTGTAGAGGAGAACGGGTAGGAAGTGAATTTCCGTGGCGAACAAGATCGGCGAAGAGAAAAGCTCGACGATGACGAGATTCCGTGGGTGACGAAGAAGTTTGTCGGGAATTGTAGTGGGTGAAGAATGGCCGGAGGAATATTCCTCACGGTGATCCGTGGCGACAATAGTCGGCTTTGCCATGGCGACGATGTTTCGGCGAAGGGATTCGAAGAGGCTCGATATGAGGGTTCACGAGCTTTCTTGAGGTGTTGTGGTCTTGCTCGGACGATCAGTGAAGGGTAAGAGCTGTTGGATGTCATAGACTCAAGGAAGAAGCCGATAGGGCCGGATTGGTTCGTTATGCCGACTCCCTCGCGAACCTCAGGGTTTTCCTGCTTACGGGCTAAACCTCCACTGCTCACGCGCGTGTGCTGCAGAAACACGGTTGGCACACCCGCGTAGCCTCCTGCAGGATCGCCACACCCGGTCGCATCTCCTGCACACTGTTCCTGTACTGCTCTCACACCACTGGCCCTTAACCTGCTCGCGCGTGGCCCGTTGCCTTGCACGCGCACACGCCTGCGGAATCGAGCCAAGCCAGCCACTGGCAAAACACTTCCGCTCGCACTCGCGAATGCACCGGTTCAATTCCGCTCAGACCTCCAGGTTCTGCAACTCCATCGTCCTCTCCACCTGTTGTGGCGCTATCATGGCTGGTCTACCACTGCCACCGGTCCTGCGCTGCGCATAGAATCCGCGCTGTGTTGCTCCTGCTCCAACCTCCGCATGGACGAAGGGAGCTCGCCATGCCTGGCTACATTGTGGTTCCTTCCAGCTCGTCGCATCCGGTCGCCGCCTTCGCTTCGCCGCCTCTCCTTCCGGCTCGTCACCCCTCGTGCAGCTCACGAGCGAGCGAGCTCGCGTCCTCCCTTCCCGGCAACCGCCCGTCTTCTGCATCTCGCGTGCGCCACTTGCTTCCTCCCTTCTAATCCGTCGGCCTTCGTTGTGCGTGCTCCATTTGTGGCGGTGTCCCTGACTGGTGGCCGTCACCTTACCGTGCCCGCCCGCATCGGCGCCGGCCTGAAGATCGGGTTCCCGTCCCTGAACTGCAGCCGCCAGAGCCACTGCGGGCATCGCCTTGCCTTGTTTCGCGCGACACGGGTGCTGGCCCTGACGTGCGCCGCCACCAGCCACTCGCTCGGGCACGCGTGCCTGCTCCAGCACCCAGCGCTGCGCCGCACCCACCCCAGCGTGCTTGCGCCGCGCTCTGCTCTGCGCCGCCGCCGCGCTCTGCTCCTAGGCCCACTCGCAGCCATCCGCCGTGCGCCCCGTCGCCAACGCCTGCCGCGCGTCTGCGCCAAACCGAGCCGCAGCCAGCGCCGCCAGCACTGCCCACTCCCGCACGCGCCACCACGTCACCTGTATCCGGCCCGCCTGCTGCCGCCAACCGCTCACCTCCGCCCGCGCCCCAGCGCCGTTCGCCCGCGCCAAGACCAGCTCCCGCGCTTCAGCGCTGCGCCGCAAGCCGCCTGCGCGTCCCGCAGCCAGCGCCCGCCAGCGCCCCGCAAGGCCACGCCGCGCTCGAGCTGGCCCCACTCCGCGTGCCCCCATGCCGACCCGAGCCGCGCCTGCGCCCACTCGTCCGCGCAGCACCTGAGCCGCGCGCCGCCTGGATCCGCTGCCGCCAGTCGCGCCGCTCGCCTGCGCTGCTTGCTCGCACCGCCGCCGCCGCTAGCGCCTGCGCCAGCTCACGCCCGCCCTCGCCCGGCTACGCCGCGCCTGCCGCGGCCCGCGCTCTGCTCCGCCTGCACACGCTGCGCCTGGGCCGCCCGCGCTTGCGCCACTCCGAGCCTGCTCCTGCGCCCGCCGCCTGAGCGCGTGGTGGAGGAGAGAGAGAGAGAGAGGGAAAGAACCGGGTGGTGATGAGGATGGATGTAACACCCTAATGTAATTTTCCCAAATTTTAATGAATTTATTTCGGCTCAGATAAAATTTTTAGGGTTTTCTCTAATTTATCTTGCATTTAAAGTAATTTTGTAACACAAGAAAATAAAATTTATTATAAGGTCAACATGTTTGTGCATTCATGCTGGAGCATTGTTTTTCTTGTGTTGAATTGTAGGGTTTGAATTCGAATTTATTCGAATTCAAATAGAATTGTTTGGATAGTTTAAGTGTGGGAAAAGAAAAGGAAAAGAAGAGGAAAAGAAAGCAGCCCAAATCTCCTTGGGCCGGCATTTCCTCCCCGTGGGCCATCTCCACTTCTTCCCTTTCCCTCCTTCCCCGCATGGGCCACACCGAGGCCCAGCTCCCTCAGCCCCAGCGCAGCCCAGCCGAGCGCGCTCTCCTCTCTCTTCCTCTCGCTGCCACCCGGGCCCGCATGTCGGCGCCACTTCTCTCCCCGCCCACGCGCCCGCTCTCCCTCCTTCTCTCTCTGGCTCCTTGGCCCCACTTGCCAGCTGCCCCGTCTTCCCCCTTCTTTCTTTCTTCCCCGACACGCACCGGCCACCCGAGATCTCCGGTGAGGCTTCCGCGCTGGGCCCGCACGCCAAGGGGGCTCCACCTCCCTACAAGTAGGATCACCAACTCCCTCTGCCTCCTACCCTCGCCGCTACAGCCGCCACCGAAGCCCTAGCTCCGCCGCCCGCTTGCTCCGCCGTGCAGCGCCTCTGCTCCGTTGTGGGCCGGCCGCTCCGGTGCATCCCAGCCCCGGCCGAGGCTCGCAGCAGCTTCGCCACCCCGCCAGGAAGCTCCTCGAGTCTTTCCCCCTCGACCCCGAGCCCTGCCGTGCGGGAATCGAGCCGAGGGCCGTCGCCGGTATTCCACTCCGCCCCCGCAATTCTTCGCCGCCAGCAATCTCCGGACTTCCCTAATTCCCCTGGCACCTTCGCAGGACCTCCACGCGTCGATCAACGGTGACCAGGAGCCCGGAGACCCTCGGCAACACCCCTCCCCACGAACACCGACCCGTCTCCGCCACAGGATCTCGCCGCCGGCCATTTTCCGCTGCAGCTCCGGCCACCGCGAGCCTCTGGTGAGCATCGCATCAACCCCCCGAAGCTTATGCGCTAGATGTCGTAGCCCAGGACCCGCCCTAGCACCTGGAACGCCGCTCGCCGGCGAGCTCCGCTGACTCGAGCCGCCCATGCCGTGGCACGAGCCGTTGCAAGCCCCGCGGACCCGAGCAGAACCCCTAGGTGGTTTACCCATGACGAGCTGGTCCTCCCAAACCCAGGCCCGGGTTGTTCTAACCCCTGGAGCCCGAGATTGCCCAGCTCCGGCAGAGCGCCGCCACGGAAACGGTCGCCGGCGAGTCATCGCCGCCGCCCAGGCCCCCTACCCCCATTCCCTTTGATCAGAGCCACCCGATCGAGATCCAACGGTTCTGATTAGAAGATACCGCTTCAGCCTGGTATTCTTGCTAAAGAGACCCTATGTTTTTCCGAAAACAACCCGTAGTCCACCTCTAGTTCAAAAATAGTTACAGTTAGGTCCTATTTTATTTGTTTAGACCCCTGAGCTCTTTGGAAATTGAACCCACCGTCCATGCCCTTAGTTTTTGCGGGTTAGACCCCAGATCTAGCCTTTAATTACATTTAGGCCCCTGGTTTCTGCGCAGAACCCCCTGGTCTTCCTGTTTTCTTGTAGAAAGGTCCCTAGACCTTGTTTTAACCCTAGATTTCGCGTCTTAGCTCCGTTTTAGGTGATTCTCATGCTCACGCGATCGTTGTAACGCGTAGAATAGCTCTATCATAGTTTTGTGTGCTTTTTTTTATGTAATGTTGTACTGTTTCTTATCTTTTGTCTTTGTTTGTATGTATGTGTATGTGCTGGGCCATGTTTTGGCGTTGCGATCGTGAGTAGACGCTGAGCCTTTGGACGAGTATTAGGAGCCCCTTTCGGCAGAGCAATTTGAGCAGCAGCAGGAGAACTTCGAGGAAGACAAGTATAACATGAACATCCTATCACTTTTAAATACAACTCCATACTGCATTTTAATACTGTATGCCTATAAGGATTTCCTAGCCACTTTTATCCTATATATAAATACCTTGGGTTGCATTTTGGTTAGTTGTGCTAGGTGCTGCGCTCTCACATATTATGGTCCTTTTTAACTAAATGTGATTAATGGCTATATGCAACTTAATTCTGAGTGTGGCCCTCTGTGCTGTGTGCTTGAGTGACTCACATCTCCTTAAAAGATGTTTTTATAGAAATTTGGTTTAGGGGGCCAGCACGGTGCTTAGTGCTTGGTTGGCCACTCTCCATAAGGACCGGTTCATAGAGCGACAACCTGGGACAACCGCACAACCACAAGACTGGAATGGGACGGTCTTGACTTATTAATTAGGTCATTTTGGTTCGGGAGTAACTTACCTGCGTGGGCAAGAGGGGTGGTAGGCTTCAATGGTCCCTACTCCTCCGGCTTGGTCTGTGCTGTGTGCTTGTACCCCCGGAGGTGGGCCCCATCATCGCTGATCCAGAATCCTTAGCGGTTACACCTTACCAACATGATCCTTTGTAACGATCTCGTAGTGTGCTTGCTAGCCATCTCACCTAAGGAAGTGTGATGAACAACTAGAGTAGCTCACGACTTGTGGGTAAAGTTGTGCAACCTCTCGAGAGTGTAAAACTGATATATCAGCTGTGCTCACAGTCATGAGCGGCCCAGATCCTCCGTCTGATTAGTGTTGTTTACCTTTGGTGGTTTGGCTTGGTTTTTCAGTAGTCTCATGTTAAATTTTGATTAATTATTATGCAACTTGGGTCATGGTAATTCATCCACTTGTAGTAATTAGCTTTAATAAAATTTGCCAAGATTAAAAGCTAATGCAGTTGAGTCAGCTAACCTTAGAGCCTCATAATTCGTGTTATACTTGTTGAGTACAAGTTGTGTACTCACACTTGCCTTCTCTACTCTTCTGTTCTCTCTGGAACATCTTCGACTGCTGCTCAGTACCAGGTGATGTGGAGGACTACATCAGCGGACTCGACGATTTCTAGGCGTTGTCTCCCAGTTGACGTCCCTGTGGCGCCCTACCCTTCACGTATTTATTTTACGCTTCCGCATCCCTTGAACTGATTCTTGATTCAGTTGTAATAAAGATATTTATTTTTAATTTATACGCATTTTTCCGAGATACGTGTTGTGATATCTTGATGATTCTGTTGTATATATACGTGACTTGATCCTGACGCATATATGATTGCTCGATTTATGTTCTTATAAATCAGGTGTGACAGGATTGATATCAGAGCCGTGTTGACTGTAGGACGAAGCCTAGATAGGAATGGTCGAGGTTAGGGATTTCCTTTCGCTTGCCTTGCTTCCGCAAAACTCAGACACTCGTTTCTGCTTCTATTCCTTGAGCTCTAAACCTCGATTTTGCTAATCCTCTCTGCATTTTCCGAGGGTTGGTCTGGTATTTTCCGTAGACGTTGGCCTGCAATTTTGTCTGTCCTCATAAGCCTAGGATGCCCTTACAAGAAAAATATGCTAGAGCGTATGTTTGTTTTAGTCGAGCGGTGTGATAAACTCGACTAATGTTTGAATATTGAATGTTTGTGATGGTGCAGAATGTTTGATTTAGATTTTTGGTTGATTGCATAGCCTAGAAGTTAAACTTGCTCATGCAAATCGATTTTAACGCAAACATGAATTAAATGATAAAAAAATTGAGATAGATCGTTGGGGGATAAAATGTACACTCTTACTCCCTATTTTATCCTGACAGAGTTTCCTTCCAGAAGTTGTGCAATATCTATCTCTGATAAATTTCGCTCTGCTGCAAACAGATAGTTAACACCAGGAGCACCGGCACCGGTTCTGGCCAGCATGGGCAGAACAACCAGAGTACTGACCAGCCGCTGCCGATGCCTCCACCTCTGACTCCGGAGCAGTTCTTCCAGCTCCAGATGCAGATGATGGCCACCCTGAACATTGTTCAGATGCTGCAGCAGATCCATGCTCAACCGCCACCTCCTCCACCGTAGCAGCCCCGCGACAGGCGCGCGGACTTCTTGAGGGGACACCCGCCGACGTTCTCCCACGCGGCTGATCCACTTCAGGCTGACGACTGGCTTCGTTCAGTGGAGCGCCAGTTGGATGTCGCTCAGTGCGACGACAGGGAGCGAGTCCTATATGCAGCCGGGCAGCTGCGAGGCTCAGCTCTCGATTGGTGGGAGTCCTACCCAACTCGGGACCGCGACGCCCTCACTTGGGTCTAGTTCGAGGAGCGTTTCAGGCACCACCACATCCCTGGTGGAGTGATGAAGATGAAGCACAAGGAGTTCCTTGCGCTCAAGCAGGTAAATTAGAGTGAAATCTTTCCGCAAATTCTTTTGAACTCAAACCCACCCTTGTTATAAGAAATGCTGAGTAAATTTTCATCCTCTTTTTCTGGTAATTATCATTTCAGGGAGCTATGACGGTGACCGAGTACCGTGATCATTTCCTCCAGCTCGCTCGCTATGCCCCCGCTGAGGTCGCCCATGATGGCGATAAGTAGGAGCGCTTCAGAGAGGGACTCGATGACTACCTGGAGTACGCGCTCATGAATCACCGTTTCGACAACTTCAACCAGCTGGTCGACGCTGCCCTCAACACCGAGCGCAAGCGCCGGGAGATTGAGGAAAAGAAGAGGAAGATGGCTCCTGCTGTGACTGGTAGCAACACCCGGCCTCGGTACCAGTACCAGCAGCAGCAGCACCAGAGGCAGATCCAGCAGTACCAGCAGCGACAGCAGCAGTACCCGCCTCGTCCTCAGCAGCAGCAGCAGGCAGGCAGGACCGGGCCAGAGGCTTCCAGCGCCTCCGGCACGCACTGCTCCACTGGCTCCACCAGCTCCGCGGTAGGGAGTGCCTACTCCTCCTGCCGGGTAGCAGGCTCCCGCACTCCCGCGAGTGTGCTTCAACTGTGGCGAGCCGGGACACTACGCCAACGTCTGTCCTCGGAAGGCGCAGTCCGGACAGCAGGGGCGCCCAGCTCAGCCCAAGGCGCCATCTCAGGGCAGGGTGAACCACGTGACGGCCGAGTCAGCGGTCGAGGCTCCCAACGTGGTCATTGGTACGTTCATGGTTAATGCCCATCCTGCTACAGTGCTTTTTGATACTGGTGCTATGCATTCTTTCATCACTCAGTCTTTTGTCGAGCATCATGGTATTCCTACTAGCACACTAACGAGGGGCATGTTAGTATCTTCACCGGGAGGGCAGTTGAGGTCTCATATCTTCTGTCCCAGAGTCAGTGTTGTCATAAGGGGGGTAGAGTTCAGTGCTAATCTGATGGTGCTAGACACCAAGGGTATCGATGTGATCTTGGGAATGGAGACCCTTTGTTAGATGGGGTGTCAAGATTGATTGTGCTCAGAGGACTGTCCACTTGTCAGCACCAGGTGGGCACAAAGTCACAGTCAGTGCTTCGGAGCCTTCCGGAATTCTTTGTTTATAAAACCACCCTTCACTTATTTTGAAGTTACCTCCTATCTAATTACATTTTTCAAAAACAACCCTAGTTTTTCCATAATTACAAAAATACCCTTTTTACTTGCACTTCAAATTTTCAAAAACTTCACATAAAGACACACAAGCTTTACACTAACAAGCACATACTTCACACTAACAAATAATATGCCTAGCTTACATGTAATTGAACTGTCACACGATCGCTGTTCATACCCCCGCATTTTGCGGTACCCCCGTGAATACGTTGTTTAACGATGTATGTTAACATTGTCTGTACGGCGGTAATGGTACAGATGCTGTTTCTATAGTGAACAGTATTGTTTGGGAACGCTTTCGTGTAGTGCTGCCATGAAAGGTTCATGTTATATATATGTGGTTTTCTGCAGGTACACTAACCACGATGTATAGTAAATGTATGATATGGGTTGTTCTTTTAAGATGTATATAGTGTTGTCTATCTCTAGGATGGGTCAATAGGGATTTTGTGGTAGCTCTAAGTTGAGTACCTTAAGCATCCATCTGATTTCCAGTCTTTGCTGTTATCAGAATTGATTATCTCGTTCCATTTACCTTGTGAGTTCTCAGCAGGGTAAATAAGTCTCACCATTTGCATTCTTGTTGCAGATGGCAGCCCTTCCAACGTCTTTTGGGATCCTGTAGGGCATCTCCACACTAATGCCTTGCACTAGGAGGGTTTTCCTCATCTTCTCTGGGAATCACTAAGTTCGTTCTGCTATACCGAGCCCCCACAATATGATGCCGTGGAATATCAGGAAGAATGTGTTCGTCGATGTCGAGTTAGAATGACTATTCTTCAACATCCCTTCCGCTCCCAATGGCAGCCCATCGAAGTCGACGTGGTGGGCTATTGTATAGTCGACACTATTGAGGTAGCAGCTCTGGAAGCCATCTACCTTTTCTGCAACCAGCACCCAAGGGAAGTTGCAGGACAGCCTATCGGTCTATTCCCTACAACAGATCCCAACAATCCTGAGTGGAATCTCAGGGTAGTCCCTGAAAGTCACAGGTTGGAAGGCTCAGTGGAAGAAACGCTTCGAGGTACTATCTGGTTCATGAACATTCAGCAACACTATCAACTTCTGCTACATCGCGGTATGGGTCAGTTGACCAGTATCGTGCAAGGTCACTTCCGGAATGCCGACCGACAAATCACCCGGATTGAACAGCTTCAAACCTTGGTGACAGAAAAAGATGAAATCATCGCCGCCCGCGAGGAGACTATTCATCACCGGGAAGACGAGATCGATGAGAGCGATGCGATGATTACCCAACGCAACACGATCATTGAGTTCCTCCAAGAGCAGATTCATGACCTCATTCTTGATATTGATGATGCCCATGCTTAAATTAATGAACTCCAACAGCAGCCAGTACCTCCTGCTGTACTCGTACCCGAAGCCGAAGAAGAAGATCCAGAGGAAATTGAGGGAGTTTCCGACCTCAATTCCAAGCATGGAGATCCTGTTCTTAGTCCTCATCATTCCTCTTCGGGCAGCCAGTCATCCGTGGCAACTTTGATGACTTTTAGTTTCATTTAAGTTGGTGACATTCTAGTTGTAATTAGTATAAAAGGTGTGACATAGGTAGTGAGTAGTCTACCTAGATCTAGGGCCACTTGTTGTATATGTGGCATATATACTTATGGAATGGCTTGTAGTAGTCAAAGCGCCCTGATGTAAGATGTAAGGACCACCAGTGTTTGCGTAGTAATCCAAACCTCGTGTTTTACCATATTGCTCAATATCCTTGCATCTGAAATGAGTTGATTGAATGGAGCATATGAATTACATTTTGGCAACTATATATCATCTGAAATTAGGAGTAAGGATTTGATTGATAATGGATATCTCCTCTGTTTCAGATGGTTGGAGCTACTCGCGGAACCCCGGAAGGTTTCCGGGCAGATCAGGCTAGCGATTCCTAGCAACCGCCAGCAGCCCCGCCAAATCTGGCCGAGGTCATGGCCCGACAAACTGAACTCCTCAACCAGCTTGTGCAGGCTCAAATGGGCCAATATCATTACCAATCCCGAGGCCGAGATGAACCTCCATCGGCCAGTTATCAAGACTTCCTCAGTACCCAACCTCCACTGATTCATAAGGTGGATGAGCCCCTTGACGCTGATGCTTGGCTCCGTACCATCGAGTCCAAGTTCGTCTTATTGTCTGCCCCATGTTCAGATGAGAACAAGGCGCTCTTTGCAGCCCAACAACTCCGTGGCACTGCCCGCATCTGGTGGGATCATTATCATGCCATGCAGCCTACCGGTCATGTCGTCACTTGGGATGAATTTCGGACCGCTTTTCGAGCGCACCACATCTCTGAAGGACTTATTGAGCGAAAGCTCAATGAATTTCTGAATTTGACTCAGGGAACCCGCACTGTCCTGCAATATGCACAAGTTTTTAACCACTTGTGCCAGTACGCGGGATACCATGCGGACAATGATGCCCACAAACGAGATCGTTTTCGTCGAGGCCTGAACACCAAACTTAAAGAACGACTGAATTTGGTAAGGGCCGATAATTTCAATGAATTGGTCAACATGGCCATCACTCAGGAAGACTGCATCTCAGCCCACAGAGCAGAAAAGAAAAGGAAGACACCCACAGGGCCTTCAACTACACAACCGTCCAGGTATCGGTTGGTTCAGAACGCTGCTACCCGAGCACCACCTCGAAGCAACTTGCCTGGCAGATGGGTAGCCAGACCACCCCAGCAGGCACGATTTAATCGACCACCGACACCACAACCTCAGCAACAACAACAACAGGGTCCGCGACCGAGCTTTCCGCCAGCCAACCAAGGAAACAACAACTATCGTTGTTTCAACTGCGGCAGCCCGTCCCACTTCATCAAGGATTGCCCTCAACCTAGGAGATCCTTCCAAGGGCAAACATCCAATCCAATCAGCAAGGGCAAGGGCAAGAAGCAAGTGGTCCAAGTCCGCCAGGGAAGGGTGAACCTCACCACTCTCTCCGAACTCCCCGAGGGAACACCAATAATGACGGGTACTTTCTCTGTCAACCATCAACCCGTGATTGTTCTTTTTGACTCTGGTGGCACCCATAGTTTTGTCAGTATAAAATGTGGGACTAAATTAGGCTTGGATCTTTATCCTACTAGTGGGGCCTATATGATAGCAACTCCTGGCGGAAAAATTTCCTCAAACCAAGTTTGTAGAAGCGTGCCAATTCAAATGGGTAGAAATCTGATGAGGACAGATTTGCTGTTATTAGACCTAGAAGGAATGGATGTCCTCTTAGGTATGAATTGGATGACCCAGCACCATGTGTCATTAGATATCTCCTCCCGAACCGTGGAAATAGATTCACCTGAGCACAAACGTACCATTCTCTACCTTCCATAACGGGAGTACATCAATTCTTGCACCTATGCTGCAACCGGGATCAAGTTAAAGGATATCCCTATCATTTGTAAATACCCAGATGTCTTTCCAGATGATTTGCTTGGAATGCCCTCAGATCGGGATATCGAATTTATCATAGAACTGCAGCCCGGCACATCCCCTATCTCTAAGAGACCCTATCGTATGCCACCCAATGAGCTTGCCGAGTTAAAAATCCAACTCCAAGACCTCCTTGATAAGGGTTTCATTCGTCCGAGTGCATCACCATGGGGTTGTCCAGCCTTATTTGTGAAGAAGAAAGACAACAGCCTAAGGCTATGTGTAGATTATCGTCCTCTCAATGCGGTGACTATCAAAAACAAATATCCTCTACCCCGTATTGACATTCTCTTCGATCAGTTAGCCGGAGCCAAAGAATTCTCAAAATTGATCTTCGTTCCGGTTATCATCAAATCAAGATCAGGCCGAGTGACATTCCAAAAATAGCCTTTTCTACCACATATGGACTCTACGAATATCTGGTCATGTCATTTGGTCTTACCAATGCTCCAGCGTATTTCATGTATCTCATGAATTCTGTCTTCATGCAAGAACTCAACAAATTTGTTGTGGTCTTCATTGATGACATTCTAATGTACTCTAAAAATCCAGAAGATCATGCGAAACATCTTCATGTTATTCTTCAGCGATTAAGAGACCACCATTTATACGCCAAATTCTCCAAGTGCGAGTTCTGGTTAGATACTGTGAAATTTCTGGGTCATACTATCTCCAGTGACGGTATATCCGTTGACCCTAGTAAGGTACAAGAAGTGATGGATTGGAAATCTCCAACATCAGTCCATCAGATCCATAATTTTCTTGGTCTAGCTGGCTATTATCGTCGTTTCATTCCCGATTTTTCCAGAATAGCCAAACCTATGACCGAACTACTAAAGAAAGGAGTAAAATTCTCTTGGGATCACAAATGCGAAGATGCATTCCACACTCTCAGAGACCATCTTACGACTGCCCCAGTCCTAGCTCAACCAGATGTGTCAAAACCCTTCGACATCTATTGTGATGCTTTAGGAACAGGACTTGGTTGTGTGCTTATGCAGGACAACCGAGTAATTGCATATGCATCATGAGCACTTAGGACTCATGAACAGAACTACCCTACCCATGATCTTGAACTCACAGCTGTCATTCATGCCCTGAAGATCTGGAGACATCATCTGATGGGTACGAAATGTCATATTTATAATGACCACAAAAGCCTCAAGTACATCTTCACACAGGCAGACCTGAATATGAGGCAAAGACGCTGGTTAGAGCTTATCAAAGACTATGATTTGGAAGTACACTATCATCCAGGCAAGGCCAGTGTCGTAGCGGATGCACTTAGTCGCAAAGCACATTGCTCTTGTTTATCTGTAGAAGCTTTCAACGAGACTCTTTGTTGGGAAATGAGAAAGCTTAATCTAGAAATCATTCCCCAAGGTGACTTGAACCATCTCTCAATTGAAGTCACACTTAGGGATAGCATTGTTCTAGCTCAACAGCGCAATAAAGGGGTCAGAATCATTAAGCAGAAGATAACACAAGAAGAAGGGAAGTATAAGTGCTTCCGAGTAGATCCAGAAGGAGTTTTATGGTTCAATGAACGTATCGTTATACCCAAGGACCATAAGCTCCGTAAATAGATATTGGACGAGGCCCACCTATCTAAATTCTCTATGCACCCTGGCAGTACGAAGATGTACCAGGATCTGAAACAAAACTTTTGGTGGACTCGTATGAAATGAGAAATTGCCAAGTATGTCTCAGAATGTGATATCTGCCAAAGAGTCAAAGCCAGTCATCTGAAAACTGCCGGTAGTCTTCAACCTCTATCTATTCCCTCTTGGAAATGGGAGGATATCAGTATGGACTTTATCGTTGGCTTACCCAACACTTCTCTAAGGCATGACTCCATTTGGGTAATCGTTGATCGATTGACCAAGACTGCACATTTCCTTCCTGTGCATACTACGTATAATGCTAAAAAGTATGCTAAAATCTATTTGGATCAAATCATTCGTATTCATGGAGTACCCAAGACGATTATTTCTGATCGTGGAGCACAGTTTATTGCTCGGTTCTGAGAGCAACTTCAACAAGCTCTTGGGACTAAGTTAATTCGAAGCTCCGCATATCATCCTCAGACAGACGGACAGACTGAAAGGGTAAATCAGATTCTGGAAGATATGCTTAGAGCCTGTGTACTTCAGTATGAAAAGAATTGGGACAAATGCTTATCATTGGCAGAATTCTCTTATAACAACAGCTATCAAACTAGTCTTAAGATGGCCCCGTTCGAAGCTTTGTACGGTCGCCGATGCCGAACTCCTTTGAGTTGGTCACAAACCGGCGAGCGTAAAATCTTTGGACCGGACCTTGTCACTTAAACAGAGGATAAGGTAAAGACTATACAGACTAATCTAAAGGCAGCCCAATCTAGACAGAAAAGCTATGCTGATATACGAAGAAGACCATTACAGTTTCAAGTCAGAGACTTTGTATATCTCCGAGTATCTCCTACCCGAGGTGTTCAAAGGTTCGGCGTAAAAGGGAAACTTGCTCCTCGTTATGTTGGACCCTTTGAGATCCTTGAAATCTGTGGACCCGTAACTTACCGTCTTAAACTTCCTCCTCAATTAGCGGCCATCCATGACATCTTCCATGTATCTCAACTTAGGAAATGTGTCAAAGTTCCTATTGAGATCATCGATTCTCAAACCATTGAAATCGAACCTGATCTAACCTATACAGAACATCCACTCAAAGTGCTAGACACAAAAGAAAGAAGCACTAGAAGAGAAACCGTCTGGATGTACAAAATTTAGTGGAACCATCATACGGAAGAAGAAGCAACATGGGAAACCGAATCTTATCTTCAGCATAATTTCCCAGACTTCTTTCAAGTCAACCTCCGAACTTGATCATTCAATTCCATCTTATTCCGGAATCTCGGGATGAGATTCTTTTTAGGGTGGAAGGCTGTGACACTCAGGTACTTAGTATTGTCACACCCTAGATTTTAGTATAAAGTTGTGTGCAAAATGTGGTGAAAGTGTGTTTAAAAATTTAAATAGCAAGGAAAAAGAGTATTTATATAGTTATAAATTAATAAAGGTCCTTTAGTGTTAAATGGGTAAGTATGGAAGGTAGAATTTAAATGTATGAGGGTTGTATTGCAAAAGCCAAAAACTTGCATTTAAATCATAAATATAGGTGAAACTACACCTAGGATGTAAATGTAGTGTAGTTTTTAAATAGGATTTATATAAAGTTTAGAAACTTTGCTAAGTTTTATATAAATTTCAAATTCTTAGCTCTTCTGCAAATGAACCTTAAAGCAAAGTTGTAGATTTTGATAAACCCTACACTTTTGCTTTTGGGCCCATCTACATTTGAGCTCTAGTTTGAAAGTTACTTAGACATTACAGTGGAGTCCCTGTCCTTTCTGAAAATTACAACCCGGTCCTCTTTCGTCTACCTCTCTCCCCCTCCTCTGCTCCTCTGCCCGATGCGCCGCCGCCTCTCCACTGGCTATGTGCAGCGCCCCCACCGCCCCCGCGCCGCTCTGCGTCCTTCCACGCGTCCTCCCCTGCCTCGCCGTCGCCTTCCCCGAACCCGCGCTGGCCGCCCCTGCTTCCCCCACGTCGCACCGCCGCTGCCCGTGCCGCCATGCGCGCCGCCGGCATGCCAGCTCCTGCTCCCACACAATCCCATCTTCTTCTGGACTCCGAGCGCATCCTGGAGCTCCTAACACACTCGCACCGGACCTCCGCTACCATCCCTGGCCACCGTCGTCAGCCGCCCACACCACCCCCGGACCCGGATCCAGTGCTCCTAGAGCACCACTGTGACTCCCTGCAGCTCATCGACCCACCCAATTCCGTTTTCTCGCACCCGAGTGCTGTTCCCCACAGCGCCGGTGAGCTCGCAGCTCCGCCGCCGCTCGGCCTCCTGTCGACCTGCCGATCCACCACCTCCTAGCCCCGGCCGAGCACCGCGTCGGCACCACATCATCACGTAGAAGCTCCTCGACTACTTCCCCACCAACCTCCGGCATCCCAGCTCGCAGAACGCCGCACCGCCATCACCGCCGGTAAGAACCCGAGCCACCCCACCGTCGACCACCACCTTCTGACCCATCTCTGACCAAATTGGGCACGGGGAAAGCATCCCCGCACTCCCGTGAAGCTCATGCGCGCCCTATCTGCCCACGTTCACCGGCCCCTCGCCGGGAACAATGACGCGCCGCCACGGCCGCCGCCATCTCTCGTCGCCGGCCTTGCTCCGCTGTTGCTCATCAAGTACATCACCCACCATCGTGACCAGTAGCTCCTGTAGGCCACGTAGCACCTGTTCTTCCCCGGCAAAACCCTCACCGCCGGTGAGAACGCCATGGACAGAGCCGCCGATCGCCGTCGAGAGCCAGCAAGGGCGTATCTGTGATTTCTTTTTCTGTTCTAGGGGTCTCTGTGCAAGTAACCGAGGACCCTAGTGTAAACTCCCTTGTTATTTCATGTGGGCAAGCTGCCAGCTTGTAAAATCGATAGGAAATTGTAAGAAATTCCAAAAATTACCAAACCAGTTTTGTTGGAATCTAGAAATGTAAATCTACAACTTTTATTAATAAAGTTTGGTCTGAAACTAAATGCATTTTAATTTATTTTAAACTTAAAGTAAAAGGGTATCTTATGCATAACTTTTGCATACTAGCTTGTTCTTTTGTGATTTTTGGTATGTAGCTTCTTTAGGTCCTGAGTGAGCTTATGTAAAAATTTCAAGCTTAGTATTTCTCTGTAGTTTAAATTCTTTTAAACTTTTGCAAATCAAATTGGAAATGGTTTGAATTTAATTAAGCATGTTCCTTAGACTTCTATGTTTAAATCTTTTTACCATAACCTAATCTGTTGATAATTAGTTCATAATTAAATTTTCAAAGATTTATAGTTCTATTTACTCAGGATTTGAATTTAAGCTTAAAGTTTGAATTCAAATTCAAATGTTTTAGTTTCTGTTTCCAGAAAATTATGAAAAATTTACCATAAGCTTATTTATTGAAAATAAACTTATCCACAAAAATTCAAGGTTAGAATCTTTATGGTTTTCAAAATAAAAATCAAACTGGTCGAATTACTTCAAAGTAATTCCATGTAGAATCATTGCATACCATGTAGAATTGACGACGCTCGACGACGGAGAGTACGAGCTAGTCCTGGAACAAGACCAAGGGTTTTTTGAAGACCCGGTAAACATCGTTGAGACTCTAACTGAAGCTCCGAACCAAAGTTCGAAAATCTTTGACACTCTTGCCCCAACCCCACTCAAGAAGGCAAGCCCCGATAGATGACCCAATATTTCAATTTATTACAATTCTACCTATATATTATGTATCTTGCATTACGTCTAGGAGTTGAAATAGAACCCTAGATGCATGAATCCTAGGAACCTATGTATTGTGCCCGAGTCCTTATCGCATAGACGCTCTGCTAATAGGGCTGGTAAAAGTCGGGTGATTTCCTGTCACTCGCGCGATATAGGAGTTGAATGTTTACTATTCTGCAATCACTATAAGGATGATGGATGGGGTCATGTGCAGTAGCATGACTCGGAAAAGTTACCTCGTCTTGTTGATAAAAGTTGATAAGGTCATAGTGTGTGGTAGTAGTGGCTAAGTGTTTGAAAGTACTAACCACACGCCGCGAAATATGGTAAAGCGGTAAGCCTAGTACCTGAATGGCCCGGCAAATGGACATGTCTTCACACACCGACGTGTTGGAGTGCATTCTGCATAGCAGACAGGAGTACGATCATGCAGTCGCTTGTGGTGGCCCTGATCCATAACCAAGAATATGAAGAAAACGGTTGCTTCGGAACGATCTTTGGATGTTCCAAGTGTGTGAGTTAGGTTTGCTTGCAAGGTTGTGAAATTCGATTCAGAATCATCCGTTTCTCGCGGAGATTGAGACTGCTTATTCCTTCTACCACATAGAGTAAGAACTGTAACTATTGTTGGGATAATTCTGCTGAATGCTAATCTCTACCTTGCTTGTCTAGTATAGGTGCTTACCTAGAATGGATAATCAAATTAGAATTTGAAAGCTAAAATTTGAAAGTAGACCATACCCTTTGTTGCTTTTCAGCTGAAATTAAACCCAGAACCTTTTCAAGCCTTCGTGAGTTTAGCTATGGGCAAAGTATACTCTAATCCCGGGTAAGCCTTGCTGAGTATTTGCATACTCAGTCTTGCTAGTGAATTTTTTAGGAATGACCTTCAAGAACCCCCTAGATAGTTCTGCATGGCCAACTTCTATTCCGTATGGCTGGTCCGTGGAGTGGGATCCGTCCCCGGCTGGCAGTGACCCTCCAGAGTGACACCAAGCTTTGGGCTGAGTACGGTGTCAACCTTCGCGACATGCGTAGTCGCGTGTTTATTTTTCCTTCCACTGTGAACTTGGACAAGCTGTGTAGCTTGTCGTGTTAAACACTGTTTGTATAAGTTTACATTAAGTTTGAAAAAGGTTTGTAATAATATTTGCGTTTCTATAAATTAAAATTTAGGAGCTGTGCTGTGATTGTAAACTCGCCTTCGTGCGAGGTGAACCTGCTTCGATCCTGTTGAACCGTGGTTGTATCGGGCGGAGACCCGACAGACCAATGTGTTGTTCCGTTTGAAGTGCGTTGAGTTAATATCGGCTGTATAGCGATGATTTGCGCACTTGAGCCGGAATAATTTAGGCAGTTCTGCCACACCCCCTTGCGAGCACCAGCGCGGCCGCGAGCCGGCGCACGGCCTCCTCCGCCCGGCCACCTTGAGAGCACCGGCGCGGCCACAAGCCAGCGCGCAGCCTCCTCCGTAAGTTATTTTTTATTTTAATTAGTTTTATTTAATTTAGTTAGGTATTGTAGTCAGCAATTTAGGTAATTTTAGTAGTCTATTTAATTTTAGTTGTCTATTTAATTTTAGATAACTTATTTAATTAGTTTTAATAGTTCAGTTAGGTAATGTAGTTAGTAATTTTTTGTAGATAGTTAGAAACCATAGTTAGGATATTTAGTTAGATAGTAGATGTTGGTATTTAATTAGCAAATTTAGTTAGATAAATTTAGGTATTTAGTTAGGCAATGTAGTTAGGTACTTTAGTTAGATACTTCATTTAGGTATTTTTAGGTAATTTTAGGTATTTAGTTAGGTAATTTAGTTAGTTAGGTAATTTAGATAGATAGTGTCAGACCCGGGACTACAGGACTGTGTACATAACGTAGTTCAAACAGGATTAGAGGATAGGACATGTCCTATACCTTATCTGTGTTGTACTCTACTCGCATGCGAAGTAGGACTAGGCGGTACAGAAGGAAACTACTCGAGTTGTTCTCGAGTACGATTCCTTGGATAGTATTGTACTAGGATTCATGTAACCCTGTCCTCCCGGATATATAAGGGCGGGCAGGGACCCCTTCAAAACATAACATCAACACCCAAAGCAATAAAAATGTAACACCCTAATGTAAAATTCCTAGATTTATAATGAATTTAAATTGGCTCCATTAATTTTCTAAGGATTTATCTTGCCTAGCTTGCATTTAATTTAATTAAATTACGCAAGTAATTAAAAATTATTTTTAGGTTCAACATGTTTGTGCATTCATGCTGGTGCATAAGTTTTATTTGAGTGAGTGCATAGGAGTTTGAATCCAAATTTGATTTGAATTCAAATAGATTTGAGTTGGTTTGAAAAGAAAAGGAGAAGGAAATAGGAAAGCAACCTTAGCTTCTAGCCCAGCCCGGCCTGCTCCTTTCTTTTCTCCTCCTCGGGCCGGCTCCCTCTCCCGCACATGGCCCAGCTCTTCTCTTCCCCCCCCTTGGCTTGCTTCACTCGGCCTATCACCTCCTTTCCCCGCTGGCCCGCTTCCTCCGATCACGCGCTCTCTCTCTCTCTTCCTCTAACGCATCGACCCCACTTGGCAGCGCCTCCTTCTTCTTTCCTTTCTTCCTCCTCGCAGCACCGGCCGCGCAACGGCCGCCGTGATCCTCGCCTGCCTTCCCCGAGCGTGCCCCCCCCCCCGAGATCCCCGGCCTTCCCCTTTAAACGCGCCCGCAAACCCCCCTGCACCCTTATCCCCACCGTAGCCGCCGCCTTGCTCCGCCGCACCGAGCTCCCTGCCCCACCGTGGACCAGCCGTCTCGCTGCACCTCCGCCCCAGCCAAGGCCCGCAGTGTGACAGTTCATGTACTTGTAAGTTAGGCACATTATTTGTTAGTGTGAAGTATGTGCTTGTTAGTGTAAAGCTTGTGTATGTTTAAGTAAAGCTTTTAAAAATTTAAGTGCACATAAAAATGGTACTTTTATAATTACAGAAAAACCTAGGGTTGTTTTTGCAAAATATATTTGGATAAGAGGTAACTTCAAAATAAGTGAAGGGTGATTTTGTAAACACGTTTTTTCTTACTTTATCCCCTGTAAAAAATAATAATAATAAAATAATAATAAATAATATGTATTTATCCAAAAGTTTCATTTGAAATATATATGTTGAAAAGTGTAAAAATGTGAATTGAAAAAGTAACTTTCAAAGTTACTAAAGGCTAAAAGTAAAAAGGTGCAAGTCATCATGATATGTCTATCCAGTCATTATGACATGTCTATCCAGTCATCATGACATGTCTATCCAGTCATCATGACATGTCATAAATACTTGCATTTAGGTCCTAAATGTTATGAAATTTACACCCTTTAGGATAAAAATACTATAATTTTGACTTTAGTCCAAAGTTTTAAATTAACACTTCATTCTTTGAGTTTTTGAATTTAAACTCTAAAACAAAGTTGTAGGATTTGAAAAGTTGCACAACTTTCATTTTAAATACTTTTTCATTGGAACTCTAGAATAGTGGGAAAACTTGGTTTACAATGAGGTCCCTGTATTTTCTGTAATTGCAGAAAAGTCCCTGGATGCATCCCACTTTGCTTCCTCTTCTATTTCTTTTCTGCGGGCTCTGCGCTTCCCCTGCCATGGCCGCCGGCGTCACCCAGGCACGGCCATTAACTCCACCGTGGCCTTATCCTCTCCCAGCGCTGTTTACTTCCCCTCCTTTTCTTCCTCGTCATGCTCAAGCCAAGCCGAGCAGACCACCCAGCTCTTTTTCTTTCTCTCTCCCTGTCTCTGATTTTCTCTTCACCGAGCAAAGCAAATCAGAGCAAGGCATGCAGCCGCAAGCACCCCGGCATCCTAGCACCTCCACCTGCTTTTCCCCCTCTGTTTTGTTAGCAATAATTTGGACATGGGAGTGTTAGCAATGTGCGTGCGTCTGTTAGTGTGTGTGAGTTGCGTTTTTGTTAGCATGTTAGGTGTACGTGTGTGTGTATGCTGCGTGCGTGCGTGCTCTTGCATGAACGAGCGCACCAGCAGCAGTTGTGTGCGCATGGAGTGTGTCGCCAAGGCCCAGCGCGGGTGGTAGATGAGCTGTGGCCACGGCGCGCCGGTGGACCGGGTCGTGCGCAAGCTGCAGGGAAGCTCCGGTGGCCACGGTTGAAGTTAGTTAGGGGAGTGGTGTGCGTGGCGCTGATCTGCATGGGTGAGGCCACGTTGTCCGGACGAGCGATTGGCTCATGGCGACGTCGAGCGGGTCCTGCGGATCATGGCGTGGAGGCCGGCTCCTGGCCGTCGTTGCGGCCGGGGCGTTCGTCGCCGGAATTACTGTGCGTCTCCTTCCTTGCGTTCATGCGCGAGTGATCAGGAGAGGGAGAGTTCCTGGCTGTGCCAACATGTTTCCCTCACGCAAGCACAACACCAGCACAATGACGACGACGACCCCACGTCCGGTGACCCCGTCGTGTCCCTCGCCACGACTGCAACGAGCTGCAGCAGATGGAACTCGCCATCACCGGTCATCCCGACACTGCCGATCGCTTGCTGGATGACAACCATGCTAACCAGGAGCTGTTCCCGAACCTCGTCGCCATCGCATCTGCATCCGGGAGGACTAGCTGCAAGGTGAAACCAAGTTGTTGCCTTCCTCGCCCAGAACCTGTTCGATGATACGCCTAGGCCATGCTACTGTCTGGCGCCGCCGTTCCTGACAAGCTAACCTGCAAGCCGCCATCACCGCCGGTGAGAAACCGAGGGCCTCTCTGCGAAACTCTTTTATTATTTCATGTGTGCAAAGCAGCTAAATTGTAAAATTCGTAGGAAATTGTAGAAAAATTATAAAAATACCAAACTAGTTTTGTTTGAATCCTTAAGTTATCCTCGACTACTTTTATATAGAAAGTTTAAGCTGTATGTGTGTAGTTTTTGATGTAAATTAAATACTAGGAATTGAGTGTTTTAATTGTATCTCGTGTTATGTGCATGTGTTGTGGCTGATTTTTGGAACTTAGGTTGTATGTGATGCAATGCTTAGATTTTATTAAGGATGTTTCTATTAATATTTATATTTGAAATTTATACTCTAACTTCCTTTTCGCATGCGTAACCCATAGTAAAAATATTAGGCTATACACTAAATTATGAAGTTATGCTTATTTTCAAAGAAAATTCATGAACAATAGCTCTAGTTCATGAAAAATTATGAAATTATTTTAAGGTGTTACTCTTGAGTAGTGTGTCATACCTATAAAGTTTCAGCCCATGATCAGGTGTAGGACAACTAGAATAAATAGAACTTAATATAATAATACTATATTCCTAATTAATCAAAGTAGGTCCATAATTAATGATAACTTAGAGTTATTAAAGATAATTAGCTAGTCAAATAAATAAAGTTATCGAATGTAATTAGTGTGATTAAGTAAGATAATCAAACATGCTACTTAATGTAGTTAATTTAAATGTTTGGCGTAAACGACCATGTTACTTAATGTAACTAGGTGGTTTACTTAATACTCGATAAATGATTGCCCAGTAAAAGAATGAATGATATGATTGGTAAATAGAATGTTGTTTATTTTGCATTATTGATAAGTCTGGTAGTATTAGCTTATAATTTAGTGGTGTTAAATCAATTTATCTAAAACTATGTATTACAACTTGTATGCCAAACTGATGTGATGCAAAGTATTTTTGTGGTAGATCTGCATGATGTTTAGTAACCCTTTCCACACGAGTACCCATGCCTTTGCCCTTGTCTTGATTGCAATCTTGTTAGAGCTCCTTATCCTGGTTATGCCTTGTATATCGACTGCTTAGTCAATATACCTTTGTAGCTATGCTTCAGCAATCGGCTACTAGCTCAGCCGATTTTTGATAGGCATGACCCTATCGGCCATATGCCTTTTGGCTACGGGTCTGTAGGACCTCCATCGGCTATATGCCTACCAACCACACGCCTTCTTTAGCTGCACATCTATCGGCACAAGCCTATCAACCACATCCTCTTCAGTCTAGTTCCGCGCTTGTGGTCTCATCAGCCTAGTCCGATATTAGTGTTCTGTTCCACTTGGTTCTTGTAGCAAGTTCGGTTTAGATGACCCCATCGGCTGTACGTCAATTGATTGTTGTACTGGCGTAATCAAGCCGATGCAACCACACATAGTTACCTAGGATAATACTTAAGCACATCGCAGTTAGGCACAGCCAGTGCAGAGTAGGACAATCAGCTACACGGCTGATATGCCCCAGTAGTATAGGAGAACATTAAGGATGAAAACCGGCTACACAGTTGATCCACCAATCGGCTGAATATGCTAAGACACAGACCGTACGGATACATAGTTCAACTAGTCTACCAATACACCATCGGCTAGTTTCTCGCACTAGTCAACTAGCTATGCCGATACATCACTCGACTAGTTCTACCCGATGTGTAAATCGGCGAGTGTGCCGATGCACTAAATCGGCTAGAAGGCTAAATCACCGATCGACTAGTACGCGTACACAAATCGGCTCAGCCGATGTTCACTAATCGACTAGTTTTGCTATAGCATGGATCGGCTATGCTGATATGCACGTGATCAGTTAAGTACGCCGATACTCGCACAGATTAGTTAAGACACAGCTGCTTTAGGAAACACCCCTCTGCTAAAGTAATCGATGCTTTCATCGATCAATTAGGAAACCGATGCACATATCAATCGGCTAGACCTAATGCACATGAATCGGTTAAGGCCAAGGCCAATGCACCAACCATCAGTTAGGCCAAAACATGCTGATAACTAAATCCAATCAGCAAGATCCTTCCTTTTTCTATCCTTGGAACACTGTACCTTTAATATTCCTACCTCTATCAGCCATTTTAACCTTAGGTGAAACCAAATCAGTTAATCTCTTCTGCTCATATATAGAAACTACTCATGCCGATTTCTCTTCCAAACAGAAATCAGCAGATTTCCTAAAACTGTATAGATAGCTTTTTGGATGCCTCAGGAGTTATGCGAGGAGTTTGAGCAGTTGAGTCTGGGTTTCTTGCATCACACCTCGAGTGCATCATTCGAGGCAGAACCCACTCTAGAGGCAGAGATCAGGCAGCATCAGAAAGAAGATAAGAAGTTGCAGGAGATCCGTGAACTGCTCAAGATTGGCAAAGCACCCCATTTCAGAGAGGATGATCGGAGTACCTTGTGGTACAAGGGCCGAATATGTGTGCCAGATGTGAAGGATCTCAAGAAGCTGATTTTGGGTGAGGCTCATGATACAACATATTTCATTCATCCGGGCAGCACGAAGATGTATTATGACCTCAAGGAATGATTCTGGTGGTATGGGATGAAGCGTTCCGTTGCAGAGTATGTGGCTATCTGTGACACTTGTCAGCGTGTCAAGGCAGAGCATCAGAGGCCAGCAGGTCTGTTGCAGCCGTTGAAGATTCCAGAGTGGAAGTGGGAGGAGATCACTATGGACTTCATTGTTGGATTGCCTCGTACTCAGAAAGGGTACAACTCTATATGGGTAGTAGTGGATCGGTTGACGAAGGTTGCCCACTTCATCCCGGTGAACACTACTTACTCCGGTGCTAGACTCGCAGAGTTGTACATCTCTAGGATCATCTGTCTGCATGGTGTTCCGAAGAAGATCATATCTGATCGAGGATCTCAGTTCACTTAACGATTCTGGGAGCAGTTGCATGATTTGCTGGATACGAAGCTACGCTTCAGTACCGCCTATCATCCTCAGACAGATGGGCAGATAGAAAGAACCAACCAAGTGTTGGAGGATATGCTTCGCGCCTGCGCTATTCAGTATGGTACCAGCTAGGATAAATGCCTGCCGTTTGCAGAGTTTTCATACAACAACAGCTATCAGGCCAGTCTGAAGAAATCTCCTTTTGAGGCCCTGTATGGTCGGAAGTGCAGAACTCCACTGTATTGGGATCAGATTGGCAAGAGGCAGGTGTTCGGTCCAGGTATTATTGAGGATGCAGAACAGTTGGTACAGCAGGTACGAGAGAATCTGAGGGTCGCACAGACTCGTCAGAAGAGCTATGCGGACGTGCGTTGTCGGGATTTGACCTTTGCAGTGGATGATCATGTATATCTGAAGGTCTCGCCGATGAGAGGAATCCGCAGGTTTAATGTGAAGGGTATGTTAGCCCCTAGATACATTGGTCCGTTCAAGGTGTCGGAACGGAAGGGTGAGGTAGCATACCGCTTGGAGTTACCTCCCAATCTCTCAGGAGTGCATGATGTCTTCCATGTATCTCAGCTGAAGAAGTGCTTGAGAGTGCTGGAAGAGCAAGCACCACTAGAAGGGTTAGATGTGCAGGAGGATCTGACCTACACCGAGCATCCGGTGAAGATTCTGGAGACGTCTGAGAGAGTTACCAGGAACAAGAAGATCAAGATGTGCCGTGTTCAGTGGAGTCATCACACAGAGGATGAAACTACTTGGGAGCGAGAAGATGAGCTGAGAAAGACATTCCCCAATCTCTTTGCTAGCTAGCCTATCCGAATCTCGGGACGAGATTCCTGTAAGGGGGGTAGGTTTGTAACACCCTAATGTAAAATTCCAAGATTTATAATGAATTTAAATTGGCTCCATTAATTTTCTAAGGATTTATCTTGCCTAGCTTGCATTTAATTTAATTAAATTACGCAAGTAATTAAAAATTATTTTTAGGTTCAACATGTGTTGCCTCTCCGGTCAATCCAAGCCCTCGGTGAGCATCAGCATGTCCCCCTGGTCCTTTTGGTGCTAGATGTCGTAGATCTTGGCCCTTGCTTAGACCGGAACGCCGCACGCCGGTGTGCTGTGGCAGAACCAAACTGAATTACACCGGCTCAAGCACGCGAGTCCACTCTTGAGGGCTCCAATGTGCTTCAAACGGTATAATCCTTGGTCTGTCGGGTAACATTCCGATAAACCACCGAATTCAGGATCAAACAAGGTACCCCGCACGAAGGCGAGTCCAGAGATACAAAGGCCGTCACATTTTACATCACAGGCAGATATATTACATGAGTGTTAAAAGTAACATAACCTTCCTCACCAGGAAATTATTACAGAACAGCCATAAGTTGTAGTTCAAACAGCGGAAATTAAAGTACAGTATTATACACGTCGTCAGTGCAGATGTCATGCGCGCCCTTGCATGACATCACTCGGAAGAGTCTGCGTTGGCCGGGGACGGGTCCCACTCCACGGACCAACCATCGGGCAGAGGATAGGGCCACGGTACAGGCAGAGCTGAGTCATCAGGAGAATTACCTGGATAAAAGTTACAAGGCAAGGCTGAGTATTCTAATACTCAGCAAGGCTTACCCGGTGATGGTATACATAGCCATATAACTAGACTCATGATAACTTGTAATGGATATGGGTTCATTTCTCAGCGGAAAAGCAACTAAGAGTAGATCCTTATTTTCAACTTTTAGCTTTCAAGTTCTAGTTGAATATCCATTCTAGGTAAGCACCTAAATCTATACAAGCATGGTATAATCTCTGATCAATCATCATTTATGATAATAATATGATTGCTCTTGTTACTCAATGTGGCAAAGGGATCAAGCAGTCTCATTCATCGTGAGAGGCGGATGATTCCTGAATCAAGATTCAACCTTGCAAGGTAAACCTAACTCACACGCTTGGAACACCAAAGGGTCGTTCCAAAGCAACCGTTTGCCTTTCATTCCGACTCGTGGACAGGTCCACCACAAGTGACTGCAGGACCATACGCACTTCCAAAGTGCAGGTGACGTCTGTAGCGCGACTATAAAACCCGTATTCCTGGTTGCCCTTGCAACACGTATTCCCACACGTCGAACATAAGTAACCAGAAGAAGCAAGACGAGTGGTGGGAGGTATGTCCACTCCTCGGTCGATTGGCTACTAGGCTTACCGCTTACCATATTTCGCGGCATGTGGCTAGTACTTTCAAACGCTTAACCCGCACTACCACACGCTGCGACCTTATCAAGTTCAACAACACAGACGGGGTATTATCACAACCATGATACCTCATAAAACTCCCGTCCATCATCCTTATAGTGATAACAGGAATGTAAACATTACAATTCCTATATCGCGCGAGTGACAATAAATCACTCGACTTCTACTGGTCCTATTAGCATAGCAGCTAGCTGGACTCAAGTTCTAGTGTTCAGTACATCGGTACCTGGAATTGTGCAACTAGGGTTCCAAACAATTCCTAAAAACAAAATGGAAAGATAGATATAGATAACATAGGTTGCAGTGTAAATAAAGTAGGGTTTATATCCGGGGCTTGCCTTCTTGTGTAGGGTTGGGGGCAGTAGGATCAAGGTTTTCCGAACCTTGGTTCGGAGCTTCAGTTAGATTCTCGACGGTGTATCCGGGATCTGCAGGAGTCTCCTCAGCTTGGTCCGCGATTAGCTCGTAATCACCGTCGACGAGAGTAAACGGTTCTACATGATATGCAAAAATATAACATTAGGAAAAGTACATTCTTTCATATAATTTATATCAAAAATTATTTTTTTAAAAGGTTAACATTCAAGAGTTGCCAAAACAAAGAAAATTTTAGCCTAAACTTATACTTTATGCTTAACTTATGACTACATCATTGAATTAATTAAAAACAAGCATTAAAACATATTTTAGGGTTAAATTCAAATTTAAGTTTGAATCTAAACTTTGGGTAAAGAATGTTATAAAGTTTTGAACATCTAAATATAAATCACTTGTATACTTAATAAACCATGACCAAAAGATCTAATTAGTTAGGTTTTAAAAGGGTATGCTTAGCAAATTTTATTTCAAAATAATTTGGAATGGTTAACTTAAAAGAATTTAAACTATAACATAAATTTAGATTTGAGAATTCTACATCACTTCATACATCATTTATAGAAATTTATATCAAGAATCACACTTAACAAGGTCAACATGTAGGAGTTAAGGGTATTATACTCCCTTGTCTTAAGTTTAAAATAGATTCAAAAATATTTGGTTTCATATCCAATTCACTTAACAGAAGTTGTAGAGTTTATAATCTAGTTTCCAACAAAACTAGTTTTGCCAATTTTGGAATTTTCTACGGTTTGTTATGAATTTACAAGGCAGTAAAAGCATCACATGAAATAACACAACACTTAAAAGGGGGGGGGGTCTTCATAACTTTGTACTGGGACCCTTGGAATAGAAAATCTATTTGCGAAAGGGTCCTTGCTCGACCATGGCGACGGCCGGCCGGTCGGCCTCGATGGTGTTCTCGCCGGCGGCGAGTGTGGCAGAACCGCTCGAATTATTCCGGCTCAAGTGCGCTATTGATCGCCGTACAACTGCAATCAGCTTAACGCACTTCAAACGGAACAATCCTTTGGTCTGTCGGGTCTCCGCCCGATTCAACCACGGTTCAGCAGGATCGAAGCAGGTTTACCTCGCCCGAAGGCGAGTTCACATCACAGAATAGCTCATCAAGTTTTTAATTTACAACCATACATACATTATTACAAACCGAGTTCAAAGATAAGTAAATTCATACAAACAATGTTCAAACTGACAAGCGTAACAGCTTGTCTAAACTTACAGCGGAAGAAAAAGTTTTTACGCGACTATACACGTCGCGATGACGGACGCCAAGCTTAGCCCAGGGCCTGGTGTCACTCCGGAGGGTCTGTGCCGGCCGGGAACGGGTCCCACTCCACGGACCAGCCAAAAGGAACGGACGTTGGCCACACAAGGTTGTCCGTGGGATTCTCAAAGGTTATACCTGAAATAGACATTAGCAAGGCTGAGTATTCTAATACTCAGCAAGGCTTACCCGGGGCTGGGTATACTTAGCCCGTAACTAGACCCATGCAGGCTTTGTAAAGGCTCTGGGTTTATTTTCAGCTGAAAAGTAACAAAGAGTATGAACTATTTTCAAGTTTTAGCTCTCATTTTCTAGTTGAGTATTTATTCTAGATTAGCACCTACACTAAGCAAGCAAGGTAGCGATTATCATCCATCAAGATTATCCATCATTAGTTACACTTTTTACTCAATGTGGCAGAAGGGATAAGCAATCTCAATCCTCGTGAGAGGCGGACGATTCGAATCGAATTTAACCTTGCAAGGTAAACCTAACACACACGCTTGGAATACCAACAGGGCGTTCCAAAGCAACCGTTTGCCTTTCATTCTGGGTCGTGGATCAGGTCCACCACAAGCGACTGCAGGACCGTACGCACACCCAATGTGTACAGGACATACGTCTGTAGCGCGACTACAAAACCCGTATTCCTGTCTGCCTTGCAGAACGTACTCCCGCACATCGGTGCGTGTAAACATAACATAAAATCGAGTGGTGGGAGGTATGTCCACTTGCCGGGCCGATTGGTTACTAGGCTTACCGCTTACCATATTTCGCGGCATGTGGCTAGTACTTTCAAAAACTTAGCCACCACGACCACACACTTCGACCTTAAAACTTTTATCAACACAGACAGGGTAAACTTCCAGGTCATGATACAACACATGACCCTGTCCGTCATCCTTATAGTAGTTGCAGAATAGTAAACATGCAACTCCTATATCGCGCGAGTGGCAGGAAATCACTCGACTTCTACGGGTCCTATTAGCGGAGCAACTATCCGATAAGGACTCGGGAGCATTACATTGGATTCTTAGGATTCATGCATCTAGGGTTTCACTTCAACTCCTAGACGTAATGCAAGATATAATATAGATAGACATAGATTTCAGTGTAAATAAAGTAATGGGACATGTCCGGGGCTTGCCTTCTGGAGTGGGGGTGAGGGCAGGAGTGTCAGAGGTTTCCGAACTCGGGTTCGGGGCTTCAGTCAGTTCCTCGACGACTTGCGCTGGATCTTCTGGGAAGCCTTGGTCTTGCCTTAAGACCAGTTCATAATCTCCGTCGTCAAGTGTCGTTGATTCTATATGAAACGCAATAAATTAACAAGGTGAAATTTAAATTTAAAAATTCACATTTCAAATATTATACTCATCCAATTAACACACAAACATGCATAAAATAAAGAGGGTTTAGATTTGAAACACTATTTATAAAGATATGGTAGAATTTATTGTAATAAGAACTAAAACATTTAAATTAAATTTAAAATGAACCAAAATTTGAATTAAAAACTTTTAAATAAAAGATTACAGAAATTTGATTATAGAATATCACATTAGATACTAACAATAGTGTTAATTTAGAAGAGGTTATATAATAGGTTTATTTAATATTTCAAAATTTGAGAGTTCAAATAAAAGAAGTTAAATTTTAAAACAAGTTTAAGTTTGCAACTTTACACAAGTTAACTAGAGTTCATAAAACATTCATGCTACAATTTAGAAAAACAAAAGAACATAAAATAACAAGGTTGGGTGTATTTAACCTCTTAACTTTAGATTCAAAATACAGGTAGAAATATTTTATTTCAAACTAAACTCTATTAACCAGAGTCATAGAGTTTGAAATCTACTTTTTAACAAAATTGGTTTCACTATTTTTAGATTTTTCTGTGAATTGTTATGAATTTTACAAGGCAGAAAAGACTCTCACATGAAATAACAAGTACCCCTTACAAACTAGTCCTTGCATTTAACATCTAGCCCCCTGGAAAGAAAGCATTCCAAGCAATTGGATCCAGACCATGGCCGGCGGTGGGGGAGGCACATGTCCGGCCAAATTCCGGCCGGGGATGTCGCCGGCGGTGAGGGGAAAAGAGAGGGGGAGCACGAGGAGATCCTGCGCTACCTGTGGGTAGTCTCGGGGAGGCTTGGGACGGCCGGAATCGGGCTACCCACGGTGGGCCGGGCCGGCGGCCGGAGGCGCACGGCGGCGGGGTGGTTCCGGCGTGCGGGGAAGGGGAGGAACGGACTGGGGAGGTGCAGTGGGGCACGAGGAAGCTGCTGGTGTAGTCAATTTGGGGAGGGAAAGGGCGGAGGGGAAGGTCCCACGATGACCCGAGGTCCTGGCGGCGGCAATGGAGGAGCGGCGGGCTCTGTACGCGCGTGAGGTGCCCCGGGCGACTCTTTTTATAGACGAATTGAGAGGAGAGGAGGGGGGGGGGCACGGACGAGCAGAGCCTTATCGGGGAATTGCTACGGGGGGGGGGAGGAATCTCGGAGGTGCGGCGGCGGCAGGGAAGCCTGTGGCGGTGCGGCAGTACCGCAGGCGCCGTGGTGCGGGGTCAAGACGCCAGCAAGGGGGGGGTGGAGCGGTGGCCGAGCAGAGGGGCGACGCGTGGACCGGGGGGGGCACAGGAGATGGCCGGCGGTGAACCAGGGGCGGCGCATTACGCCGGCGGCAGAAGAGCAGGGGAGGCAGAGCAGGGAGAGCAGAGCGCAGGGAGGAAGAAGGGGGTGAACTGAACCAGGGACTGACCTGAGAAAACAGAGAAAGGCAGGGGCCTTACTGTAAAGGGCTTGCAACTTTTAAACCAATGCTCAAATGAAGATGGTCCAAAAAGCAAAAGTGCATGGTTTTTCAAACTCTACAACTTCTCTTTAAGGTTCATCTGCATTTGAGCAATAGTTTTGGGGATAAAATAGACTTAGTAATAATTTCATATTTTATGTAAATCCTTAAGTAAAATTACTTTTACACATATACCCTATGGTAATTTCATACATATTTTTGAAATTTAACCACTGATATCACTTTTTGCAAAATAACCCTTATGCTTTTAAACTTTTCCCTCATCTCCATCCATTTTGCATAAAAGGACCTTTAGTTAATATTAATTACATAAACATCCTTTCTTCCATAGCATTGCATACATAAAGTACATTTTTGCCAAACTTTGAACATTCAAACATGCTTAAAATCTAAGGTATAACCTAGCTAATTACCTGAGCGTCACAGCTTTCCCCCCTAAAAAGAATCTCGTCCCGAGATTCCGAAGCAGGTTAGGGCAGGAAGAGCAAGTTCGCAGATTGGTTTGGAAGAATTCGGGAAAGTTGTGCTGGAGATAAGATTCGGTTTCCCATGTTGCCTCTTCTTCTGTATGATGGTTCCACTGAATCTTGTACATTTTGGTGGTCTCTCTTCTGGTACTTCTTTCTTTCGTGTCGAGAATTCTGATGGGTTGTTCTGTATAGGTCAGATCTGGTTCGATTTCGATAACTTGGGAATCGATGATCTCGGTGGGGATCTTAATACACTGTCTGAGTTGGGATACATGAAAGATGTTATGGATGGCCGCTAATTGAGGTGGAAGTTGGAGACGGTAAGCTACAGGTCCACAGATTTCAAGGATTTCAAAGGGTCCGATGTATCGAGGAGCAAGTTTCCCTTTTACACCGAATCTTTGAACGCCTCGAGTGGGAGATACTCGAAGATATACGAAGTCCCCGATGTGAAACTGTAATGGTCTTCTTCGTATATCCGCGTAGCTTTTCTATCGAGATTGGGCGGCCTTTAGATTGTCCTGGATAAACCTGACCTTATCTTCTGCTTCCATAACTAGATCGGGTCCAAAAATTTTACGCTCTCCGGTTTGTGACCAACTCAAAGGAGTTCGGCATCGGCGACCGTATAATGCTTCAAAGGGGGCCATCTTAATACTTGTCTGATAGCTATTGTTGTAAGAAAATTCCGCTAGTGACAAGTACTTATCCCAATTTTTGTTGAATTGGAGTACACAAGCTCTGAGCATATCTTCCAGAATCTGGTTTATTCGCTCAGTTTGCCCATCTGTCTGAGGATGATAGGCAGAGCTTCGAATTAACTTAGTCCCAAGAGCATCATGAAGTTGCTCCCAGAACCTAGCGACAAATTGTGCTCCACGATCTGAAATGATCGTTTTAGGTACTCCATGGAGTCGAATAATCTGATCCAGATAAATCTCAGCATACCTTTTGGCATTGTATGTGGTATGCACGGGAAGAAAATGTGCAGTCTTGGTTAATCGATCAACGATTACCCAAATAGAGTCATGCCTCCGAGAAGTGTTGGGCAAGCCAACAATAAAGTCCATACTGATATCCTCCCACTTCCACGAAGGAATGGATAGAGGTTGAAGGATACCAGCAGTCTTGAGGTGACTGGCTTTGACTCTTTGGCAGATATCGCATTCCGACACATATTTGGCAATTTCTCGTCTCATACGAGTCCACCAAAAGTTCTGTTTCAGATCCTGATACATCTTCGTACTGCCAGGATGTATAGAGAATTTGGATAGATGGGCCTCATCCATTATTTGTTTACGGAGTTTATGGTTCTTTGGTACAACAATACGTTCGTTGAACCACAAAACTCCTTCAGGATCTATTCGGAAGCATTTATACTTCCCTTCTCCTTGCATTAGCTTCTGTTTAATGATTCTGATCCCTTTATTACGCTGTTGCGCTAGAACAATACTATCTCTAAGTGTGGCTTCAACCGAAAGATGGTTTAAGTCACCTTGGGAAATGATCTCTAAGTTGAGCTTACTCATTTCCCAACAGAGAGTTTCATCGAATGCTTCAATGGATAGGCAAGAACAATGCGCTTTGCGACTAAGGGCATCTGCAACGACATTGGCCTTGCCCGGATGATAGTGTACCTCCAAATCATAATCTTTGATTAGTTCTAGCCAGCGTCTTTGCCTCATATTCAAATCTGCCTGGGTAAAGATATACTTGAGGCTTTTATGATCGGTATAAATATGACATTTCGTACCCATCAGATGGTGTCTCCAGATCTTTAGGGCATGAATAACAGCTGCAAGTTCAAGATCATGAGTAGGGTAGTTCTGTTCATGAACCCTAAGTGCTCGTGATGCATATGCAATTACTCGGTTGTCTTGCATAAGTACACAACCAAGTCCAGTTCCCGATGCATCACAGTAGATGTCAAAAGACTTTGAGACATCAGGTTGAGCTAAGACTGGAGCAGTCGTAAGATGATTTCTGAGAATATGAAATGCATCTTCGCATTTTTGATCCCAGGAGAATTTCACACCTTTCTTTAGCAGTTCGGTCATAGGTTTGGCTATTCTGGAGAAGTCAGGAATGAAACGACGATAATAGCCAGCTAGACTGAGAAAACTACGAATTTGATGGACGGAGGTCGGGGGTTTCCAATCCATCACTTCTTGTACTTTACTGGGATCGACGGATATTCCGTCACCAGAAATGGTATGGCCCAAGAATTTGACTGTATCTAGCCAAAATTCACATTTAGAGAATTTGGCATACAGGTGGTGGTCTCTTAATCGCTGAAGGATGACACGAAGATGCTTAGCATGATCTTCTGGAGTTTTAGAATAGATCAAGATGTCATCAATGAAGACCACGACAAACTTGTCGAGCTCTTGCATGAAGACAGAATTCATGAGGTACATGAAATAGGCTGGGGCATTAGTGAGACCGAACGACATGACAAGATACTCGTATAGACCATACCGAGTGGAGAAGGCTGTTTTTGGAATATCACTGGGCCGAATTTTAATTTGGTGGTAGCCGGAACGAAGATCAATCTTAGAGAATACCTTAGCTCCGGCGAGTTGATCGAATAGAATGTCAATGCGGGGTAAAGGATACTTATTTTTGATGGTCACCGCATTGAGGGGACGGTAATCGACACACAGCCTTAAGCTATTGTCTTTCTTTTTCACAAATAAGGCTGGGCAACCCCATGGTGATGCACTTGGACGAATGAAGCCTTTGTCTAAGAGATCTTGGAGTTGGGTTTTTAATTCAGCCAACTCATTAGGAGGCATACGGTAAGGTCTCTTAGAGATAGGGGCTGTACCAGGTTGGAGTTCTATGATGAACTCGATATCTCTGTCTGGAGGCATTCCAGGCAAATCGTCTGGAAAAACATCTGGATATTCACAAACGACTGGAATATCCTCAAATTTGACCTTAGATGCAGCATAGGTGCAAGAGTTAAAGGATTTTGGTTGTGGAAGATAGAGGATGGTAGGTTCGTGTTCGAGTGAATCTATCTCCACAGTGCGAGAAGAGATATCCAAAGACACATGGTGCTGTGCCATCCAGTTCATTCCTAAAAGGACATCCATTCCCTTTAGGTCTAACAGAAGTAAATCTGCTTTTATTACCTGACTACCCAATAGAAGTGGTACTTTCAAACAGATTTGATTTGATAGGGTTTTCCCACCAGGAGTGATTATCTTATAATCTTCTTTAGTAGGGTAAATATCCAATCCTACTTTACTTCCATATTCTTTACTGATAAAACTATGGGTAGCACCGGAATCAAAAAGAACAATAACGGGATGATGGTTAATAGAAAATGTACCCGTCATTATCGGTGCCCCTTCAGGGAGTTCGGAGAGTGTGGTAAGGTTCACCCTCCCTTGACGGACCTGTACCACTTGCTTCTTACCCTTGCCCTTGTAGTTTGGATTAGATGTTTGCCCTTGGAATGATTTCCTAGGTTGAGGGCAATCCTTAATGAAGTGGGTCGGGCTTCCGCAATTGAAACAACGATTATTGTTGTTTCCTGGAGTAGCTGGCGGAAAGCTCGGTCGTGGACCTTGTTGGGGTTGTTGCTGATTTTGTGGCAGGGGTGGTCGGTTGAATGGTACTTGTTGGGGAGGTCGGGCTACCCATCTGCCAGATATATTGCCTCGAGGCGGAGCTCGAGGGGCATTACTCGGGACCAACCGATACCGCGGCGACTGTGGAGTTGCAGGCCCTGTGGGTGCTTTTCATTTCTTTTCCGCCCTGTGGGCGGCAATACAATCTTCTTGAGTTATGGCCATGTTGACCAACTCATTGAAATCATTAGCCTTCACTAAATTCAACCATTCCTTGAGCTTGGTGTTTAGGCCTCGACGAAAACGATCACATTTGCGGGCATTTGTGTCCGCATGTGATCCCGCATACTGGCACAGGTGATTGAAAGCCTGTGCATATTGTGTAACTGTGCGGGTACCTTGGGTCAGATTTAAAAATTCATTGAGCTTTCGCTCAATGAGTCCAGCTGGTATGTGATGGGCCCGGAAAGCAGTCCGAAATTCATCCCAAATGATCACGTGTTCGGCGGGTTGCATTGCATGAAACTGATCCCACCAAAGACGTGCATGGCCTCGGAGTTGCTGGGCGGCGAAGAGTACTGTGTTCTCCTCTGAACATGGAGCTGACAGTAAAGCGAACTTAGACTCGATAGTCCGCAACCAGGCATCTGCATCCAAAGGCTCATCGGCCTTATGGAATAAAGGAGGCTGGGTGCTGAGAAAGTCCTGATAAGTGGCCGATAGAGGTTCTCCTCGGCCTCGAGGTTGCTGCTGGAAATGGCCCATCTGAGCTTGTACAAGTTGATTTAGAAGCTCGGTTTGCCGGGCCATAACCTCGGCCAGGTTTGGAGGTGGCGGTGGTGGTTGCTGAGAACTACCAGGTTGTCCTGCCCGGAATCCTTCCGGGGTTCCTCGAGTAGCTCCAACCATCTGAAATAAAGGAGACATCCATTATCAACCATAATCTTACTCCAATTTCAGATAATATACATTTTATCAAGCTGAAATGTAATGCATATGCTCCATTCATTCCACTTATAACAGGCACACAGATGTCGAGCAGAATAACCAGAACTCAGGATTTGGATTACTATAAAGATACTACTATCTTACATCAGCATACTCAAAAGGTTACAAACTTTTACCTAAAAGTACATGCCACATATACAATTAGTGGCTTTATAGCTAGATATTCTACACACTACTTATATTACATCTTATACATTTATAACATCTAAACCATCACCCTGTCAACCAAAACTAAAAGTCATCAAAATTGCCCACTGATGACTGGCTTCCAGAGGAGGAATGGTGGGGACTGACGACAGGATCCCCATGCTCAGAATCAAGTTCTGAGACTCCTTCAATCTCCTCTGGATCTTCTTCTTCAGCTTCAGGTGCTGCAGGTGCAACGGGAGGAATCGGGGGCTGCTGCAATTCTTCAATCTGAGCTTGAGCATCATCCACTGCAAGGATCAGATCTTGAACTTGTGCCTGTAGAAACTCAATAACAGTATCCCGCTGAGTGATGATGTGATCACTCTCATTGATCTGATCTTCACGATGATGGATGGTCTCGTTTTGAGTAGCGATTATTCCATTCTTCTCAATTACCACTGCTTGAAGTTGATCTGCCTGGGTGAAGTATCTGGCAGCGTCCCCGTGGAAACTTCACGCAGCAGTAATCAGATGGCCTATCTCACGGCGTAGCAGCATGTGATAGTGGTATTGCACGCCTGTATAACGCCTCATTCCGTGCACTACTTCTTCTGGTGGACCTCCCAGTCTATGACTTTTAGGAATTGTTCCGAGGTCTCGCTCCGCTTCACCAGGATCTGTGGTGGCAAACAAACCAATAGGTTGTCCTACAACTTCCTCGGGGTGTTGACTGCAAAAAGCATAAATGGCTTCTAGGGCCGCTGCTTCAATAGTGTCCACAATTCTGTAGCCCATCATGCTGATCTCAATAGGCTGCCATTGTGAACGGAAAGGATGCTGAGGTATAATCATCCTGACATGGGCCCTATGGATTCCGTCTTCCACATGTTCAACAGCGTCATACTGAGGGGGTTCTGTATAATGGAAAGCCTGCAAAGATTCCCATAGCAAGCGGGGAAAACCCTCCCAATGAAGGGCATTGGTGTGGAGATGCCCTTCCGGATCCCAGAAAACATTGGAAGGTGCTGCCATCTGCGACCAAGATGCAAATGGTAAAACTTGTTATCTTGTTAGGAGAATACAAGATAAACAGATCAAGATAACCATTTCTGTTAACAGCAAAGGCTGGAAATCAGATGGAAAACTGAGATCCCATATAAAATACCCAACTTAAAGCTGTCCTTAGCTCTTCATTACCCCATTCCAAAAACAAACAACATGTCCATCATATATGAAATTCTTTTATTGACAAAAGATGCATGCACGCGCTACTCGCCCTCACAACCAAAACAACTGCCGAATATTTTCGGACTTACGTAGTTAATTCCGGTGGCATAACCATACGTCTCTCCCTATATAAAACTAGTCGGTAAACCCTACGCATCCTAATAGCGTAAGCGTGGTCAGTGTACCTGCAAAAGAACACACAGATATATATATATCTCATGAACCTTTCATGGCAGCACAACATGAAAGCATCCCCAAACATTACTGTTCACTATAGAAACAGCATCTGTACAATTACCGCCGTACAGACAACGTTAGCATACGTTATCGAAACAACGTATTCACGGGGGGTACCGCAAAATGCGGGGGTATGAACAGCGATCGCCATACCCTGCGCCGAACCATATACTCCCAATATAATCAACCTAAGTTGGTATATTGGCAGCATCTCAAGTAGGCCACTGCTTGAGAAACAGCGTTCGGTTCGCATCACCGACGGGAAGGCCAAGCTCCCTCAGTTGGCTGAGGATCCTTACCTTCTTACCTCCGTACGTAGATGTCGTTACAGGAAGTAAGGTTGGATTGTGCAGGAATTTAAGTTTTGACGGAAAGTAGTGCTGCAAGTCAGAACTATCTATACATATATAGATACTATTAGCCACCTGATACTTTCCCATATAAACCCCTAGGGCTTTACGTTCTATTCACCAACCTTAACGGATCCAACGTACTTTGTAAACTCATTTGTTGGCAAACTTTTATCCAGAAAACACTTTTTAAGAACTATTCTAGATATAAAGATAAACCTACAGCTCTGATACCAGCTGTGGCAGAACCGCTCGAATTATTCCGGCTCAAGTGCGCTATTGATCGCCGTACAACTGCAATCAGCTTAACGCACTTCAAACGGAACAATCCTTTGGTCTGTCGGGTCTCCGCCCGATTCAACCACGGTTCAGCAGGATCGAAGCAGGTTTACCTCGCCCGAAGGCGAGTTCACATCACAGAATAGCTCATCAACTTTTTAACTTACAACCATACATACATTATTACAAACCGAGTTCAAAGATAAGTAAATTCATACAAACCATGTTCAAACTGACAAGCGTAACAGCTTGTCTAAACTTACAGCGGAAGAAAAAGTTTTTACGCGACTACACACGTCGCGAAGACGGACGCCAAGCTTAGCCCAGGGCCTGGTGTCACTCCGGAGGGTCTGTGCCGGCCGGGAACGGGTCCCACTCCACGGACCAGCCAAAAGGAACGGACGTTGGCCACACAAGGTTGTCCATGGGATTCTCAAAGGTTATACCTGAAACAGACATTAGCAAGGCTGAGTATTCTAATACTCAGCAAGGCTTACCCGGGGCTGGGTATACTTAGCCCGTAACTAGACCCATGCAGGCTTTGTAAAGGCTCTGGGTTTATTTTCAGCTGAAAAGTAACAAAGAGTATGAACTATTTTCAAGTTTTAGCTCTCATTTTCTAGTTGAGTATTTATTCTAGATTAGCACCTACACTAAGCAAGCAAGGTAGCGATTATCATCCATCAAGATTATCCATCATTAGTTACACTTTTTACTCAATGTGGCAGAAGGGATAAGCAATCTCAATCCTCGTGAGAGGCGGACGATTCGAATCGAATTTAACCTTGCAAGGTAAACCTAACACACACGCTTGGAATACCAACAGGGCGTTCCAAAGCAACCGTTTGCCTTTCATTCCGGGTCGTGGATCAGGTCCACCACAAGCGACTGCAGGACCGTACGCACACCCAATGTGTACAGGACATACGTCTGTAGCGCGACTACAAAACCCGTATTCCTGTCTGCCTTGCAGAACGTACTCCCGCACATCGGTGCGTGTAAACATAACATAAAATCGAGTGGTGGGAGGTATGTCCACTTGCCGGGCCGATTGGTTACTAGGCTTACCGCTTACCATATTTCGCGGCATGTGGCTAGTACTTTCAAAAACTTAGCCACCACTACCACACACTTCGACCTTAAAGCTTTTATCAAAACAGACAGGGTAAACTTCCAGGTCATGATACAACACATGACCCTGTCTGTCATCCTTATAGTAGTTGCAGAATAGTAAACATGCAACTCCTATATCGCGCGAGTGGCAGGAAATCACTCGACTTCTACCGGTCCTATTAGCGGAGCAACTATCCGATAAGGACTCGGGAGCATTACATTGGATTCCTAGGATTCATGCATCTAGGGTTTCACTTCAACTCCTAGACGTAATGCAAGATATAATATAGATAGACATAGATTTCAGTGTAAATAAAGTAATGGGACATGTCCGGGGCTTGCCTTCTGGAGTGGGGGTGAGGGCAGGAGTGTCAGAGGTTTCCAAACTCGGGTTCGGGGCTTCAGTCAGTTCCTCGACGACTTGCGCTGGATCTTCTGGGAAGCCTTGGTCTTGCCTTAAGACCAGTTCGTAATCTCCGTCGTCAAGTGTCGTTGATTCTATATGAAACGCAATAAATTAACAAGGTGAAATTTAAATTTAAAAATTCACATTTCAAATATTATACTCATCCAATTAACACACAAACATGCATAAAATATAGAGGGTTTAGATTTGAAACACTATTTATAAAGATATGGTAGAATTTATTGTAATAAGAACTAAAACATTTAAATTAAATTTAAAATGAACAAAAATTTGAATTAAAAACTTTTAAATAAAAGATTACAGAAATTTGATTATAGAATATCACATTAGATACTAACAATAGTGTTAATTTAGAAGAGGTTATATAATAGGTTTATTTAATATTTCAAAATTTGAGAGTTCAAATAAAAGAAGTTAAATTTTAAAACAAGTTTAAGTTTGCAACTTTACACAAGTTAACTAGAGTTCATAAAACATTCATGCTACAATTTAGAAAAACAAAAGAACATAAAATAACAAGGTTGGGTGTATTTAACCTCTTAACTTTAGATTCAAAATACAGGTAGAAATATTTTATTTCAAACTAAACTCTATTAACAAGAGTCATAGAGTTTGAAATCTACTTTTTAACAAAATTGGTTTCACTATTTTTAGATTTTTCTGTGAATTGTTATGAATTTTACAAGGCAGAAAAGACTCTCACATGAAATAACAAGTACCCCTTACAAACTATGTAACACCCTAATGTAATTGCCCTTAATTTTAAAGAATTTATTTGGGCTTGAATAAAATTTTCCAGGGTTTTCCCTAATTTATCTCGCATTTAAAGTAATTTTATAACGCAAGTAATTAAAAATTTATCATAGGATTAAATTGTTTGTGCATTCATGCTGGAGCATTATTTTTTTTCTTGTGTTGAGTTTGTAGGATTTGAATCCAAATTTATTTGAATACAAATGATGTTTGTTTGAATGTTTGAGTATAGAAAAGGAAAAGGAATAAAAGAAGGCAGCCCAACCCAAACCCTTGGCCCAGCCCAATTTCCCTTTTCCCTCTCCTCTCCCTCACCCGCGGCCCAGCTCTCCTCTTCTCCTTCCCCTCCCCACGTGGGCCGGCCCATTTTCTCCCTCAGCCGGCCACCCCGCGCGCTCCCTTTTCCCTTCTCTCGCTGCCAGCTCGGGCCCGCCTGTCGGCGCCCCTTCTTTTCCCAGCGCACGCCGCTCTCTCCTCTCTCCCTTTCTCTCTCTACCAGGCCGACCCCGCGCGTCAGCTCCTTCTTCTCCTCGCGCCCTCCTCTGTTTTCTCCCCTCGCCGGTCCGGCCGCTCTGTCGCTGACCGTGGGCCGCTCCGCAGCACCCCTGGGCTCCCCTCCCCGCGCTCGCAAGGCCCCACTGGCCAGCACCGACCCTTCTCTCCCTTCTAGAAGCTCGCCGCGCCTGGATTAGGCCGAGCCGCAACCACCCGCGGGAATCGCGGCCTCCGTTGCCGGGCGATCCGCATGCCGAGGCTGCCAACCCTTCTCTTCTTATCCGCAGCTGCTCCTCGCGCTCTCTCTCAGCCGCCTCTGCGTACCAGCCGCCCGAGCTCCCCCTGCACTGCCCCGTTTCGCCGCCCGGTTTCCGGTAAGCCGTAAGCCGCTCAGGGCAATTGGTCGCCGCCGGTAGACCGCAGGCCAAACTGATCGTCTTTGCACCGTCGCCGGACCCGTACGAGTCGACCTGGGGGACTAGCCGGCCGTGAGGAGCCTTCCAGCGGGCTGTCCGCGAGCACCCCGTGCGCGCCGCCGCCAACCCACCTTGCGCCGCCACGACTTGACGCCGGCGCCCTCAATCCTCGGCCTCCCACCATTGCAGCGGCACCCCGGTGTGGTAAGGAAGCAGCCGTGCCCCTTTTCTTCCCCTATCCCCCGCTGTTAGCGCGCGTTCCTCGTGCCGCAGTTAACCCGAGCCGCCTCTTGCCGTGGAGGGCAACCACCCGAGCCCCAATCCTCCGTACCGACCGCCCAGATGGATCACTCGTGCCGCCAGCGTCCTCCCGGACTTGACCTCGTCTTGAATGAAGGCCGGACGGTCAAGATCGACCATCGCCGGCGATCTGCCACCGCGGGAGCCGAGCTCCGGCGACCCAGCGCCGCCACCTCGCGTCCTTTTGTCCCAGGCCATTCGATCCGACGCTGACGCCTAGGATTAGATCGTGGCCTCCTTTGATGCGAACCGTAAGATCTTGATCCGAGCGACCACGTCCGCGCGTACCGGTTCGCCCGGGATTTTAAATCTGGACCGCCCATCTCAGATCCAGCGGAGGGTATTAGATCCGAGGGAAGATAGGGTCCGGAGCGTAGGATCGAGATCCAACGGGTGAGATCTGCGCGTACCCCTTCGCGAGCCGGATCTAATCCGAGCCACCAGATCAGGATCCAACGCTCCAGATTAGAACGTACTGCTTCAGCCTGGCGTTCTTGCTAAAGAGTCCCTGCCTTTTAGGGAAATCAACCCGCGCTCCAGTGTAGTTCAAAGATAATCTCAGATGGGTCCTGTTTTATTCGCTTAAGCCCCTGAACTTCCCGGATTTTGAACCCGCAGTCCAGTCTAGGGTTTTTAGCGAGTTAGCCCTTGCGTCTAGGGTTTAATTATGTTTAGGTCCTCGGTTTTTGTGCAGAAGCCCCTGGTTGCCCTGTTTTTCTTACAAATAAGTCCCTGGATCTTGTTTCGAGCGCAGTTTTCGCGTTTTAGCTCCGTTTTAGGTGTTCTTTATATCCACGCGATCGTTGTAACGCGTAGATTAGTTCTAGGCTAGTTTTGTGTGCTGTTTTATTGTATTGGTGTACTGTTTTCTTATACTTTGCTATTGTTTGCATGTGTGTGCATGTGTGGCCCATGTATTGCTGTTACGATCATGAATAGACGCGGAGCCTTTGGATCAGTACCAGGAGCAGCCGTCTTCCGAGCAGTTCGAGCAGCAGCCGGGAGAGTACGAGGAAGGCAAGTATAACATGAACCTCCTATCACTTTTTAAATACAATTTCATACTGCATTTTAATACTGTACGCCTATAAGGACCTTCCTAGCCACTTATTTACCCTTTATATATATCCTTTGGGTTGCATTTTGGTTAGTTGTGCTAGGTTGCTGCGCTACAACACACTTGGTTCTTTTTAATTAAATTTGATTAATGGTCTTATGCAACTTAATTCTGGGAGTGGCCCTCTGTGCTGTGTGCTTGAGTGGCTCACGTCTCCTTAAAAGATGCTTTTGATAGAAACTTGGTTTAGGGGGCCAGCACGGTGCTTAGTGCTTGGTTGGCCACTCTCCATAAGGACCGGTTCATAGAGCGACAACCTGGGACAACCGCGCAACCACAAGACTGGAATGGGACGGTCTTGACTTATTAATTAGGTCATTTTGGTTCGGAAGTAACTTACCTGCGTGGGCAAGAGGGGTGGTAAGCTTCAATGGTCCCTGCTCCTCCGGCTTGGTCTGTGCTGTGTGTCTTGTACCCCCGGAGGTGGGCCCCATCGTCGCTGATCCAGAATCCTTAGCGGTTACACCTTACCAACGTGATCCTTTGTAACGGTCTCGTAGTGTGCTTGCTAGCCATCTCACCTAAGGAAGTGTGATGAACAACTAGCGTAGCCCACGACTTGTGGGTAAAGTTGTGCAACCTCTCGAGAGTGTAAAACTGATATATCAGCTGTGCTCACAGTCATGAGCGGCCCAGATCCTCCGTCTGATTAGTGGGGTTATCAACCTTTGACGAGGGCGATTCCCCGGGTGGTTTTGGTTTGGATGGTTCTCAGTAGTTCTTAATTAATACTAATTAATTCCTTATGCAATTTGGGTTATGGTAACTCATCCACTTGTAGTAATTAGTTTTAATAAAATTTGCCAAGATTAAAAGCTAATGCAGTTGAGTCAGCTAACCTTAGAGCCTCATGCTCGTGTTATACTTGTTGAGTACTAGTTTTGTACTCACACTTGCCTCTCTACTCTTCTGTTCTCTTTCGGATATCTTCGACTGCTGCTCAGTGCCCGGCAACGTGGAGGACTACGTCAGCGGCTTCGACGACTTCTAGGCGTTTGTCTCCCAGTCGACGTCCCTGTGGCGCCCAGCTCTTCATGTATTCATTTTACGCTTCCGCATTCCTTGAACTGATTCTTGATTCAGTTGTAATAAAGGTATCCATTTATTAATTTATACTCTTTTATTCGTGACATGTGTTGTGATATCTTGATAATCTGTTGTATATATGCGTGACTTGATCCTGGCGCATATAGGATTGCTCGATTTATGTTCTTATAAATCGGGTGTGACAAACTAGTCCTTGCATTTAACATCTAGCCCCCTGGAAAGAAAGCATTCCAAGCAATTGGATCCAGACCATGGCCGGCGGTGGGGGAGGCACATGTCCGGCCAAATTCCGGCCGGGGATGTCGCTGGCGGTGAGGGGAAAAGAGAGGGGGAGCACGAAGAGATCCTGCGCTACCTGTGGGTAGTCTCGGGGAGGCTTGGGACGGCCGGAATCGGGCTACCCACGGTGGGCCGGGCCGGCGGCCGGAGGCGCACGGCGGCGGGGTGGTTCCGGCGTGCGGGGAAGGGGAGGAACGGACTGGGGAGGTGCAGTGGGGCACGAGGAAGCTGCTGGTGTAGTCAATTTGGGGAGGGAAAGGGCGGAGGGGAAGGTCCCACGATGACCCGAGGTCCCGGCGGCGTTAATGGAGGAGCGGCGGGCTCTGTACGCGCGCGAGGTGCCCCGGGCGACTCTTTTTATAGACGAATTGAGAGGAGAGGAGGGGGGGCACGGACGAGCAGAGCCTTATCGGGGAATTGCTACGGGGGGGGGGAGGAATCTCGGAGGTGCGGCGGCGGCAGGGAAGCCTGTGGCGGTGCGGCAGTACCGCAGGCGCCGTGGCGCGGGGTCAAGACGCCAGCAAGGGGGGGGGTGGAGCGGTGGCCGAGCAGAGGGGCGACGCGTGGACCGGGGGGGGCACAGGAGATGGCCGGCGGTGAACCAGGGGCGGCGCATTACGCCGGCGGCAGAAGAGCAGGGGAGGCAGAGCAGGGAGAGCAGAGCGCAGGGAGGAAGAAGGGGGTGAACTGAACCAGGGACTGACCTGAGAAAACAGAGAAAGGCAGGGGCCTTACTGTAAAGGGCTTGCAACTTTTAAACCAATGCTCAAATGAAGATGGTCCAAAAAGCAAAAGTGCATGGTTTTTCAAACTCTACAACTTCTCTTTAAGGTTCATCTGCATTTGAGCAATAGTTTTGGGGATAAAATAGACTTAGTAATAATTTCATATTTTATGTAAATCCTTAAGTAAAATTACTTTTACACATATACCCTATGGTAATTTCATACATATTTTTGAAATTTAACCACTGATATCACTTTTTGCAAAATAACCCTTATGCTTTTAAACTTTTCCCTCATCTCCATCCATTTTGCATAAAAGGACCTTTAGTTAATATTAATTACATAAACATCCTTTCTTCCATAGCATTGCATACATAAAGTACATTTTTGCCAAACTTTGAACATTCAAACATGCTTAAAATCTAAGGTATAACCTAGCTAATTACCTGAGCGTCACACGCCCCTCCGGAGTGGAGGTGATCATTAGACTGTTGGCAGAAAAACAACCCGAAGCCCCCCGACGTGCGGTGGCTTCAGGCTTTTGGAGTAGAGAATCCAAGTCCTCCTCCAATATGGCGAGGGACTCAGAGCTATTGGCCTCCTGAAGATTAGTGGCCAAATCGCGTTGGCCGAGTCATGATCGGCTACGCGAGTCCTCAGATTGGAACAAGTCCAACCCAAGGAAAGTTGTTGCAGCGTTGGATGAAGTCGTGCTGGAAGCAGACTCCACCTCAGTTCTTGCAGTGGATGCATGGATCGACAAGTCGTCGAGATCATCAACGAACTTGTCAAGGTTGCTGCGAGAACCCACCGCGGAGGTTTTTGGCTTCATGTCGACGAGAAATCGACGGAAACTGCCTGCACCATCTGTGATGCAAACCCACGAGCCAAAAACAAATGTCGTGCCCTGAGAGGGAACTGACTTGGTGAACTGAAACGATGCCATCAAGTTCGCCAGTGGATCTTCGATGCATGCCCCTACCTGGCACGCCAGCTGTCGGTGTTTTATCGGCTGCCCACCGATGGGTATCCCCAAGGTGGTAAGTTTAGGTGAGGAGACGCCGAGATCAGGAACTCGAAGGTGCAAGGAACACAAGATTTAGACAGGTTCGGGCCGCGAGGCGCGTAATACCCTACGTCCTGTATGGTGGTTTGTATTCCCTTGGGTGTTGATGTTGTGTTTTGAATAGGTCCCTACCCTCCTTATATATCCGGGGGGTCAAGGTTACATGGATCCTAACCAACACTAGCCAAAGAATCGTACCAGAATATATCTCGAGTAGATTCCTTCTGTATTGACTAGATTTATCTCCTACTCAAACGAGATAAATAAGAGATAAATAAGAGATAAGATGGACTTTATCTCTTAAGCCTGTTTAAACTACGTTATGTACACAGTCCCGTGGCCCCAGGTCTAACACAATCTGCTAAGATTTCAAGTCAAAGGAGTCATAACTCTCCCTAATGAGGAAGACGCCTTAACCAGGACCATATCATAGCCTCAAGAGGATCGAGCTATCTCCCGACGATGCAACCCCTCTTGCCCTTCAGTAAAACTATCATAAGCTAAAGTTTCTAATTAATTAGCCAAGAGCCATGTAGTACTGTGGTTGGCTGTTTTCCTGGGTAGTTCTCCATGTTCCAATTAAAGCAATAATCTTATAATTATTACCATAAAGTATTCCAGAACATGAAGTAAATCAAGTGTACCATTATTTCCAATTTACCCAACCATAGTCTAAGTAGATGAGCAACTAGTATAGCTACAACATAAAGTAAATACCCAGGTTTAATCAAGTACAAAAGAGCTAGACATATCCTTAGTTTGGGATCCATCAAATTATAGACTCATGTATGCATATAAAATAAAGGTGTGTATTAAGATTATTGGGACCGAAGTATGATCAAGAAACAGTTGACTTCCTTAAAGTCTTGCTGCTGCTCAGCCTCTTTGAAGCCTTGCTGTTGGGGATCCTCAAACGGCGCACCTTCAATTGCATCACACAAGTTCATACGAGCAAGCAAGTACAAGAAATAAGAAATAGTACACCAAATAAGGTAAACAGTACAAAATGAGGTTATAAAGCAAATGTATACATTTCAAGGATCACGTGAGCGCAAGAGTCGATGAAAACGGAGTGTAAACGGAGAACTTATGGCTAAAACATAGTTCCAGGGGCTTAATTGTAAAAGATTTGAAACTAAAAGGGCTCTGAATGAAGAAACTGAGGTCTAAAACTTGAACAAATCCAAAACTTCATGGCTAGACTTGAAAACAGAGAGGCTAGGGAGGGCAGGTTCGATTTATAAAAGCGCAGGGGTTAAAATAGAAGAAAAAGGATTATTTTCTAAATACTTTTGAACTAGAAGCTGGACCGCGGGTTGATTTCGTAAAATAGGTGGTTCTTTTTGTGAAACAGCTCGGTCGGTGCGGGTTGACTGGTATTGACCCCGATTGGATCTGATTAGGACCATCTAATCTAGATCAGATAGCGAGCGCGACTTGTGATGGCTCGGGCGGTGGCGCTAGGGTGGGTGACAGCAGCGCGCGGCGGCGGCGGAACCACTAGACTTCACCGAAACCTATGCTCCGGGGCTCATAATTGACCAGAAAAAGGCCAGGAAGAGGGAGCGCAAGAAGAGAAAATCTATGGGGAGGTCGAGATGGAGTCAAGGCGGGCGGAATGGGGCATGAGCCGGCGAGAGGTGGCTCGGGAATTCCGGCAAGGAATCCCGGGAGTTCGGCGGCGAAAGAGGGAAAAGGGAGATGCCCGGGAGGTTCCTTACCTCACGGGGAAACTCCGGGGTGACTTGAATATGTCAAGGAGGCGGCAGAGTGGTGAGGTTACAGCAGCACTAAGACCTCAAGCGGCGGCGGCGAGCTTGGCCTTGGGTTTGCAAGGGCGAACGCAGCAGCTGCAGTTTTGGTGGGGGGTCAAGGGCTCAAGGTCGCCAGTATTTATGGGGCGGCTAGGGGACCTCGCGTGCAAACCTAGGACATGGCGCGGCAGCAGCCCTCGGTCGGACTCGGGTCGGGTCCGAGTCGGACCGAGGTGGGAGACAGACCCAACGGCCGGGTCCCACCTGGCAGCGAGAGAGGGAGAGAGAGAATGGGGTAGGCTGGGATCCGGGGTTGGGCTGAGAAACAGGTCGTGCGGCGGGAGAAAGAGAGAAGGGAGAGGGGGAAAGTTGGGTTGGACTAAGCGGGAAGGGAGAGAGAAAGACAGTTGGGTCGGGCCAAAAGAAAAAGAGGGAGGAAGGGAAAAAAGAGAAAGTTTTTTTGAAATAAAAGGAGACAAGCAAAATTATTTGAATTTGAATTTGAAAATTTAAATTCAACTAAAAACAAACAATAAAATAATGAATTAGCATGAAATGCTTAAAGCCTATATTATCTTATATTTCTTTTATCGCTAAGTAAATTGTTTATAATTCACCGTAAATGTTCAAAGAATAAAAAGAAATTGAATAAAACCTTATTGAGCTTGTAAGTAATCTAGCAAAATTATTTTAGGTTTCTAAATTAAAAATTAGGGTGTTGCGAACCTACCCCATTAAAAGGAATCTCATCCTTGAGATTTGGCTGGGCTAGCAAAGAGCTGGGGAAATTCTGCTTGTAACTCATCCTCTCATTCCCAAGTAGCCTTATCCTCTGCATGGTGACTCCACTGAACTTTACACATACGAATCCTCTTACTCCTGGTGATCCTCTCCAATGTGTCAAGGATTTTGACCGGGTACTTAGTGTATGTCAAATCATCCTGCACATTCAACTCCTCTAGTGGCAACTGTTTCTCGGGTACTCTCAAGCACTTCTTCAACTGCGATATGCGGAACACGTTGTGCACATCTGACAGTTGCGCAGGTAGCTCTAGCTGGTAAGCTATCTCGCCCTTTCATTCCAAGATCTTGAACGGGCCAATGTAGCAAGGTGACAACTTCCCTCTGAATCTAGATCTGCGTAAACCTCTGATAGGTGACACTTTCAGATACACAAACTCTCCTTCTTCAAAAGTCAACTCTCGTTGTCGAGTATCTGCATAACTCTTCTGCCTCGACTATACTATTTCCAGATTCTCACGGACAACCTGCACCTGTCGTTCGGCCTCTTTAATGATCTCAAGCCCGAACAATTGGCTTTCGCGTGTCTCACTCCAATACAACAGAGTCCTGCACTTCCTGCCATACAATGCCTCAAATGGTGCCATCTTCAAACTGGCCTGATAACTGTTGTTGCAAGCTCTTATCCCTACTGCCTCCGTGCTTAAGGGCACAAGCCCTAAGCATATCCTCTAACACGTGTTGCCCATCTATTTGTTTGCAGCTAATAAGTGGAGCTGAAATTCAACTTCATGTCCATTGACTCATACAACTTCTGCCAAAATCAAGATGTGAATTGGGTACCTCTATCAGATACTATCTTTTTAGGTACCCCATGCAAACACAATCCAAGAGATATACAGCTCTGCCAATTGTGCTCCTATGTAAGTCGTATTCACCGAATGAAGTTAGCTATCTTGGTCAATCAATACACTATGACCCATATCGAATCATAACCATCCCGTGTACATGGCAATCCCACAGTGAAATCCATACGAATTTCTTCCCATTTTCATTCTAGCACTTCCAATGGTTGTAACAAATCGGATAGTCTCTAATGTTCTGCCTTGACTCTCTGACACACATCACAGTCCCACATGAGTTGCAACATCATGCTTCATGCCATACCACCAATATCTCTCCTTCAAGTCCTTGTACATCTTAGTACTGCTAGGATGGATTGAATAAGCTGAATCATGAGCTTCCTGCAAAATTTTCTCACAAATTTGATCCACATCTGGTACACATATCCTCTTCCAGAACCACACAGTTCCCTGTTCATCATTAGTGAAGTCAGGTGCCTTGCTTGCTTCTATCATCTCCTTTATCTCCTAGATCTTAGCATCTTCAAGCTGACCCTCCCGTGTCTCCTGTTCGAGAGTCGGCTCTACTTCTATGGTGATCCCATGAGTATGAGCAACGAACCCAATATTCAATTGAGTTGCCCAAACTCCTTATACAATTCCCAAGGCATCTAACTAGCCATTGTTTCATTCAAATAACTCTTGCGACTCAAGGCATCAGCAACCACGTTGGCCTTCCCTGGGTGATAGTGTATCTCCAGGTCATAGTCCTTGATGAGCTCTAACCATCTTCATTATCTCAGGTTGAGGTCATTCTGAGTAAAAATATACTTCAAACTCTTGTGGTCGTTGTATATCTGACATCTGTGACCCAACAAATAGTGTCTCCATATCTTCAAAGCATGCACCACTGCTGCTAACTCCAGATCATAAGTGGGGTAACTCTGCTCGTGCTTCCTCAGCTGACAAGATGCATATGCAATTACATGTCCCTCTTGCATCAATACAAAACCAAGACCTTGTTTAGAAGCATCACAATAGATGTCGAAACTCTTGTGAATATTAGGCATAACCAATACTGGTGCAGTAGTCAACCTTTTCTTCAACTTATCAAAACTGTCCTGGCATGCCTCTGACCATACAAACTCTTTTCCTTTCTCTAGTAGTGAAGTAAGGGGTTTCACTATCTTAGAGAAGCCTTCTATAAACCTCCTATAATATCCCGCGAGTCCTAAGAAACTCCGATCTCTAACACTATCTGCGGTGGCTTCCACTTCAACACATCTCTGACCTTCCCTGGATCAACTCCAATTCCTCCATCTGTGATGACATGACCAATAAAAGAGACCTCATTCAGCCAGAATTCACACTTGCTTAGCTTGGCATGCAATTGATTCTCTATGAGTTTCTGCAGAACAAGCCTCAAATGTTCCTTATATTCCTCCTCATTCCTAGAGTACACCAAAATATCATTGATGAACACCACTATGAATTTGTCAAGGTATTCCATAAATACCTTACTTATCAGGTACATGAAGTAAGCTGGAGCATTTGTCAACCCGAATGACAACACTGTGTACTTATAAGCCTATATCAGGTAGTGAAAGCTGTTTTGGCAATATCTGAAGGTCATATCCTCAGCTGATGATACCCTGATCTCAAATCAATCTTGGAGAATACTCTAGCTCCCTTCAACTGATCAAATAGATCTTCAACATGAGGCAACAGATACTTATTCTTGATAGTAACCTCATTCAATGCTCTGTAATCAACACACATCCTCTGTGTACCATTCTTCTTCTCAACGAATATCACAGGTACTCCCCAAGGTGATGAGGTAGGATGAATGAACCGCTTATCTAGCAATTCTTTTAGCAGTTTCTTAAGTTCTCCTAATTCACCGACCGAGATTTTATATGGCCTCTCTGAAATGGGTGCAGTACCAGGTAAAAGATTTATGAGGAATTCAATGTCACGTTCAGGTGGCATACTTGGCAAATCATCAGGGAAGACGTCCGGGTACTCGCACACCACTCTAATGTCCTCAATCAAATTTGCCTTCAGCTGGTTCACTACACAGTCTGCTATGGATGGAAGTGTTACAACGAACTCAAACCATTCACCATCTAGGCTCGTGAGGAGCACTGACCTCTTGGCATAATGAATAACTGCATCAACCTTGCTCAACCATCCCATCCTGAGTAAGATGTCAATTCCACTAGAATCCAGCACTATGAAGTTGGCATGAAAATCTGCAGCATGAAGTTGGGGGTATCATGAGCTGCATTGTAAGTGCCCCACCAATCTGCAGCGGTTCCTTCCAACCTTCTTGAAGCATACAGCACCTTCTCCCAACAGTACACTGGACGATGTTCAGCATCTTCTCCACGTCTTGATCCAGTCATCAGCTTGCAGAGAATCAGGTGAGTGAGAGAAACAAGGAGGCTTGTGACTCATGAATTCCCTATATCTGTCTCTAGCTGGTGCTGCTGGTGGTGGTGGAGCTTGGTTCATCTGGGCTTGCATGTTGGCGATAATGTTCACCATGTTGGTCAGCAACTGAGTTTGGGCGGTGAGGAACTGCTCCATCCTTGTTGGTGGCGCCTGGTGCTGCTGATTCTGCCAAGGATCGAGTTAGAGAAATGAGACTCATGAAATAAATCATGGAAAAAGGATAGGAACAAGGGTGAGATAGAGATAGTAAAATAAAATAGATAACCCCAAGCTTTACTAAACTAGCTAACTTTATTAAAAACTTGATGTAATTGTGGTCATCACTCCACAATTCATCACAATCATTACAAAGATCCAAATCATAATGTTCTCACAAAACCAAGCACACTGGCTAAGACTAAGCAAACTCTAAAGAACGTTCGAACTAGCGATTATAAAAAGACTCTTAAGGACACTCCTAAAAGACTTCCTAACTTAAATCTATCATCTCTAAAGGTAGCGGGTGCGGTAGCCAGGACCTCCGCAGTGAACACGCTTGCGTGGAGGTGATTCTGCCTAGTAGTCTGCCGAGTCATCACTGTCGTACTCCGGAGGCACCTCCTGATTTCCACTCAGCTGGGCCTCCAGGATCTCCTCTGAGCGTCTTCCTCAGCTTCTCCTTGACTTCTTGGATCTCTGTCCCAGCGGCATCCAAGTTAGTGCTGAGGGCAGCGACCAACTCATGTGTGGTGTCCATGAGCAAGCTCCTCTTGCCAGGGGGTGGCATAGGAATCTGTGCATTGGTGGCATCACTCATGCGGTGAGGGAACTGCTAGAACTCTATGCCCTACAGCTCTTCCCGGTAGACATGGCAGAGTGAGAAGAGAGCCCTCCTGGCGGCTTCACTGGTCCCTGCGTCCAAGGTCTTTCTAGGCACGTCATCCTAGTGCATCTGAACTTACCTCCGGCTGCCATGCTTCTCATCTAGAACTGTGATCACCACTGACACCAATAAGTAGGCTTCATAGCGTGGCATCAGTGGAAAGCCAATTCTCTGCATTGCCCTCCATAGGAGTGCTGGGAATGGACCTTCAGCAAAGTCCACATAGTGTAGCTCCTTCTCATAATGTGATGCTGGCGGCACTACTGCTGGTGCAGCTGGCTCTAGCGGTCCTTTGGGTCATCACCACCACCATCTGGTGCAGCTTGGCCATCTCCACCATCTCTAGTGTCGTCTCCTGGGGCACCTGGATCAACGCCGTCTCCTCCTATGGCGCCTTGATCAGAATCATCTCCACTCTCTATAGCTGGGTGGTCCTCAAGCAACTCCATGGGCTCCTCCTCAGTGTCAGTGTCCACCCATTCTCCTCCATAATAGCCGCAGTAGTCGTCGTCGTCGGCCACCTCCTGGGGTTCCTCCTTGATCTCCACAAGCACTTGGGCATCCTCTGGTTGCACAGGCTCCTCCTGTGCAGGCACCTACTGAGGAGCAGGCACCTCCTGCTCCTGCTGCTGCACATGCACCTCCTGAGAATGCTGGATCTGACGGGGCGATCCACAAGGGCACTTGCGGGCAGTCTTCCTAGTTCTGGCCATCTGTAGAAAACCAAGGACAGCGCAAGTTAGAGGATATTTAGAAAGAGGCTATGAGTGACCTTAAAGCAAGGAGTTTGAAAAATAGACAAACACACTTGTGAGGCAAGCATGAAAATAAGGGTGAGATAATGGCAATATAATAAAAAAGTAAACAATTTTTTAAAATAGGGTAGCAGAAGCAAGGTTATTGAAGCAAGATAAGCCTTAATTTCGACCATTACTAGCTAGACTAACGTCCTACAGTCAGCACTGCTCTAATACCACTTCTGTCACACCCGGATTTAAAAAGGAACCAAATGCATCTCATATGTGTGCCAGGATCAAATTCACACACATATAATAGACGATACAAGTGTATATCCGTAACAATGTCACAACGAAAGAGAGTATTAAAGCATTTTATTACAATACCAAAAGTCTCAATCTTAAGCAACCAATAAACATATTAAACTAGCAGCAGAACTTCATCTTCATAGGCAGATGACTGGAACACATATGTCTAGAACTCCTCAAAGACTTCAGGGAACTACGAACAATTATCTTGTTCTGAGCAGCATTGGTTTTAATAAAACAAGCGTGAGTACACTTATAGTTGGTACTCAGCAAGTGGAGTAAATTATATAACATGCAAGGCCAAATTCAAGCAATAACTGACATGGTTAAACTGCAATAAGCACTTTTAGTTGGTCAAGTTTTATTTAGCGAGTTTTAACTAAGTGTAAGTATATACCAAAAACCCTTCTATAAAATAAAGGAGATAAGTAACAATAACAACAATTTAGATTATTTTCAAGTTCAATTATCATGTGAGAGTCCAAGCCTCTCTTAACCGTGAGCATGGCTGATATATCAGTTTAAATTCTGCAAAGGTTGTACACTTTACCCACAACTCATGTTTCCCTTGATGCTCGGGTTTGCAAGGCCCTTAAACACGTCCGAGTAGAGTGGCAGGGATTCACTACGAGACCTTTATAAAGATTTTCTAACTTATAACAATCCGCTAAGGTTTCAAGTCAAAGTGGTCATAACTCTTCCTAATGAGGAAGACACCTTAACCAGTTACCATATCATAGTCTCAAGAGGACCGAGCTATTCCCCGACGATGCAACCCCCTCTTGCCCTTTCGGTAAGACTATCATAGGCTAAATTTTCTAATTAATTAGCCAAGATCATAGTTATCACCATAAAGTGTAGCATTATTTCCAAGTTAACCAATCATAGTCTAAGTAGATGAGCAAAGAGCATAGCTATAACATAAAGTAAATACCTAGGTTTAATAAAGAAAGTACAAAAGAACTACGCATATCCTTAGTGTGGGATCCATTAAATTATAGAGTCATGCATGCATATAAAATAAAGGTGTGTATTAAGATTATTAGGACCGAAGTATGATCAAGGAACACTTGCCTTCCTCAAAGTCCTATTGCTGCTTAGCCTCTTCGAACCCTAGCTCTTGCGGATCCTCGAAAGGCGCACCTTCTACCGCATCACACAAGTACATACGAGCAAGCAACAACAATACATAAGAAATAGTACATCAAACAAGGTAAAGAGTACAAAACAGGTTTTAAAGCAACTGTACACGTTGCAAGGATCACATGAGCGCAAGAATCATTGAAAATGGAGTTAAAATGGAGAAGTTATGGCTAAAACATGGTTCTAAGGGATTAATTGTAAAAGATTTGAAACTAAAAGGGCTCTGAACAAAGAAACCTTGGGTAAAACATAAATAAATCTAAAACTTGAGGGCTAGACTTGAAAATAGAGAGGCTAGGGATGATGGGTTCTATTTTGTAAATACTTTTGAACTAGAGGCTGGACTGCGGGTTGATTTTGTAAATGTGGCAGAACCAATCCGCTTGAATTATTCCGGCTCAAGTGCGCTAGTCATCACTATACAGGCGATACTGACTCCAAGCACTTCAAACGGAACAATCCATTGGTCTGTCGGGTCACCGCCCGATTCAACCACAGTTACATAGGATCGAGGTAGGTTTACCTCGCACGAAGGTGAGTTTACAATCACATCACAGCTCGCTAACTTTTAATTTACAGAAATATTAGACCTTATTACAATTTGTTTCGATCTTAAAGTAAACTTATACAAACATTGTTTTAAACCACAAGCTATGCAAGCTTGTAAGAGTCACAGCAGAAGAAATTAACATGCGACTACACACGTCGTGAAAGTTGACACCACGCTCAGCCCGAAACATGGCGTCATTCCGGAGGGTCATTGCTAGCCAAGGACGGATCCCACTCCACAGACCAGCCAAACGGAATAGAGGATGGCCAGGCTGGACTATCCGTTTGGTTCACACAGGCCATACCTGAAAGACAGACTAGCAAGACTGAGTATGCTAATACTCAGCAAGACTTACCCGTTTTATGATATACTTTGCCATGTAACTAGACTTATGAAGGCTTGTAATGGTTTTGGGTTTAGTTTCAGCTAAAAAGCAACAAAGAGTATGATCTAACTTTCATGTTTTAGCTTTCAACTTCTAGTTGCATTAACCATTCTAGGTAAGCACCTATTCTAGACAAGCAAGGTAGAGATTACATCCATCAAGATTATTCCAATAATAGTTACTGTTCTTACTCTATGTGGCAGAAGGAACAAGCAGTCTCAATCTCTACGAGAAACGGATGATTTTGAATCGAGTTTCATAACCTTGCAAGGGTAAACCTAACTCACACGCTTGGAACATCCAAAGATCGCTCGGAAGCAACCGTTTGCCTTTCATTCCGACTCGTGGATCAGGGCCACCACAAGCGACTGTAGGACCATACGCACATCCAATGTGCAGGACGTACGTCTGTAGCGCGACTACATGACCGTACTCCTGTCCGCTGTGCGGAACGTATTCCCGCATGTCGGTGCGTGTGCGAAAAACCAAATTACAAGTGGTGGGAGGTATGTCCACTCGAAATTTTGCGGCATGTGGCTAGTACTTTCAAATGCTTAACCACAACTACCACACACTGCGATCTTATCAACTTTTATCAACACAAACGGGGTAACATTTCGAGTCATGATACTGCACATGACCCCGTCCAGTATCCTTATAGTGATTGCAGAAGAGTAAACATTCAACTCCTATATCGCGCGAGTGATAGGAAATCACTCAACTTCTGCCGGTCCTATTGGCAGAGCATCTATTCGATAAGGACTCAGGCACAATACTTAGGTTCCTAGGATCCATGCATCTAGACTTAATGCATAACATAGATATATAAGTATAAAACTGTATAAGTGTAGTAATTTAAAATACGGAGTTATGCAGCGGGGCTTGCCTTCTTGAGCGGGGCTGGGGTCAGGGATGTCAAGGACTTCCGAACCTTGGTTTGGGGCTTCAGTTAAACTCTCGACGACGTTCACCGGGTCTTTAGAAAACCCGTGTTCGTGTTCCGGGACTAGTTCGTAGTCTCCGTCGTCGAGTGTTGCTGACTCTACATGACATGCAATGATTTGAATTTGGTGGTTTTTGAGTTAAGAATTTCACTTCACGATAAAGTTGCAATCTAACAATGAATAAACATAACTTCATAACATAAGAAATTTGAATTCAACTCTACTATTGGTATCTTAATTCAATTATCATAATTAATTAAATTAATTGAATTATATTAACAAGTTTGATTTTTATTTTGAAATCCACCAAGGCTATGGCCTTGAATTTTTATGGGTAAGCTTACTTCTAGCAGATGAGCTAACTATGAATTTTTCATAATTTTCTGAAAATAGAAACTAAAGCATTTGAATTAAGTTCAAATTTCAAGTTTAAATTCAAACCTTAGACAAAATAGTGCCATAAATTCTTGAAAGATTTACTATGAACTACTCAATTACAGAGCATCACTTGGTAAAAGGATCTAAGCATGAAAACCTTAGTAACATGCTTGAATAAATTTAAACCATTTTAAGCTTGATTTGAATAAGTTTAAATTAGTTCAAGCTATGTTCTAGTACTACAAGTGAAATTTGCACACAAGCTCACTCATACCCTAAATAGGCTACGCACCAAAAATCACAAGCAATAGAATTAGCATGCAAATGTTAGACATAGGATACCCTTTTGCTAAACTTTAAAATAACTCAAAAAGTATTTGGTTTCAAACCAGACTTTAAAAACCAAAGTTGTAGAGCTCAACTTCTGGAGTACAAAAAACTAGTTTGGCAATTTTTCAATTTTTCTAAAAATTCCTATGGATTTTCAAAGTTGGCTGATTTGAAATAGGGGGGTACTGATTTTCCACAGAAAGGCCCCTGGAAAGATTTGAATCCTTGCAATTGGGTCCTTGGTCGGGTTTTACAAAGAAACCGATCGACGGCGATCGAATTCCTACGAGGGGGCTCACCGGCAACGCGGGGAAAGTGGGGGAAAAGGTTTAGGAGCTCACGGCGGTCACGGGGGTGGCTGGTGTTGGGGAAGAGAGGGGCTGAGACGGCGAGTCGACGGCGAACAGGGGCAGGCGGCGGGGCTCCGAGGGGCAGCAATGGCATTCCGGTGGTCGGAGGGCAGGAGAGCGGCGGGGAAGTAGTTAGAAAGCTTCCTTGGGGTGATGTGGTGCTAGTGGTGTGCTTGGCAGGGGCTGAAAGGCGGCGGAGTGTTGGGACGACGGTGAGACCGAGCGGCGGCGGAGCTTGATCTCACCGGTGCGGTGGTCCGGCTATTCTAGTGTGGGAGAGTGAAATTGGGTGAGTCTGTGAGCATCAGTGGGTGGCGGTGATGCTACTGGAGCACTGGATCAAGGGTGGGAGGCGGCAGAGGCAGCAGACGACGGCGAGCCGAGGCAGCGGCGGACCTCCGCTGAGAGTACTCGAGTGGAGGAAGGAAAGAGAGGTAATGCGGCGCGGTGGAATGAGTAAAAAAAGTCAAGAGGGACTCCTGGGCAAGCTTTAAGACCAGGTGAGGCACGACGCGCGCGAAGCAGCTGCTGGCAAACTTAGCGGCGCGACTTTGAGGGGCAGGGAGAGGGCCAGCAGAGGCCGGGAAGCGGTGGGTGTGGTGCTGGAGGGGCACGTGGCGCGGAGAAGAGCGGCGCGGGGCAGCTGGAGCTCAAGAAAATGGCCGGCGAAAGCGGTGGGGTCATGGGCGCGAGGCAGAGCAGGGGGAGGGGCTGGAGGTTGAAGACAAGGACTGATCTGCGATTTTCCAAAAATGCAGGGACTCCAATGTGAAGCCAAAACAACTTTCAAACCATAGCTCAAATGAAAATGTGCCCAAAAGCAAAATGTAGAGCTTAGCAAGATCTACAACTTTGCTTCAAGGTTTAGTTTCAAAAGAGTTAAGGATTTGAATTTAATTTCAAACTTGGCAAAATTTTAAACTTCAGAGAAATCCTATTTAAATTCTACACTCCAATTGAATCCTTAGGGTAGTTTCACTTCTCATCAAGGTTTAAAAGTAAGTACTTGCTTCTTGCAAAATAACGCTTTACACATTTTGATTTTACCTACCATTCTCACCTATTTTGCACCAAAGGACCTATGTTTCCTAGAATTACAAAAATACCCTTTTGCCTTTACATTAAAGTTTTTAACACACATACACAAGATCAAACATACACACTTTATACTAGAATCTAGTGTGTTTTAATCCTAAGTACCTGAATATCATAGCCTTCCCCCTAAAAAGAATCTCGTCCCAAGATTCCGGAGAAGGATGGAATTGGACGATCAGATTTGGGAGTTGGCTTGAAGGAAGTCTGGAAAGTTTTGCTGAAGATATGATTCGGTTTCCCAAGTTGATTCTTCTTCAGTATGATGATTCCACTGAATTTTGAATATCCTGATGGTTTCTCTTCTAGTACTTCTCTCTTTAGTGTCTAGTACTCTGATCGGATGCTCGTATAAGTTAGATCAGATTTGATTTTAATGGCTTGGGGATTGATGGTCTCAGTAGGAATTTTGACGCACTTCCTAAGTTGAGATACATGGAAGTTATCATGAATGGCCGCTAATTGAGGAGGAAGTTGAAGACGATAAGCTACGGGTCCACAAATTTCGATGATTTTAAAGGGTCCAATATATCGAGGGGCAAGTTTTCCTTTTACACCGAACCGTTGAATACCTCGAGTAGGAGATACTCGGAGATACACGAAGTCTCCAACCTGGAACTGTATTGATCTCCTTCGTATGTTAGCGTAGCTTTTCTGTCAAGATTGGGCTGCTTTTAGGTTATTCTGAATAGTCTTCACCTTTTCCTCTGCTTCAGTGACAAGGTCGGGTCCAAAGATTTTACGCTCGCCGGTTTGTGACCAACTCAAAGGAGTTCGGCATCGGCGACCGTATAATGCTTCGAACGGAGACAACTTGAGACTTGTCTGATAACTGTTGTTGTAGGAAAATTCTGCCAGTGACAAGCATTTGTCCCAATTATTTTCGTACTGAAGTACGCAGGCTCTAAGCATATCTTCTAGAATCTGATTTATCCTTTCTGTTTGCCCGTCTGTCTGAGGATGATATGCGGAGCTTTGGATTAACTTAGTTCCAAGAGCATATTGAAGTTGCTCCCAGAATAGAGCGATGAATTGTACTCCATGATCAGAAATGATCGTCTTAGGCATTCCATGGAGATGAATGATTTGATCTAGATAGATCTCAGCATACGTTTTGGCGTTATAAGTAGTATGCACGGGAAGGAAATGGGCAGTCTTGGTTAATCGATCAACGATTACCCAAATAGAGTCATGTCTTTGGGAGGTGTTGGGTAAGCCAACGATGAAATCCATGCTGATATCCTCCCACTTCCAAGAGGGAATGGGTAAAGGTTGAAGAATACCAGCAGATTTGAGATGACTGGCGTTAACTCTTTGGCAGATATCACACTCCGACACATATTTTGCAATTTCTCGCTTCATACGAGTCCACCAAAAGTTCTGTTTCAAATCCTGGTACATCTTGGTACTACCGGGGTGCATAGAGAATTTGGACAGATGGGCCTCGTTCAATATCTGCTTACGAAGCTTATGGTCCTTTGGTACAATGACACGCTCGTTAAACCATAGAATCCCTTCGTGATCTACTCGAAAGCACTTGTACTTTTCTTCTCTTTGTGCTAACCTCTGTTTGATGATTTTGACCCCTTCGTCATGCTATTGTGCCATGACGATGTTATCCCTAAGCGTAGTTTCAACTGAGAGATGGTTCAAGCTACCTTGAGAAATGATCTCTAGGTTGAGCTTCCTCATCTCCCAACATAGAGTCTCATTGAAAGTCTCAACAGATAAGCAAGAGCAATGTGCCTTGCGGCTAAGTGCATTCGCAACGACATTGGCCTTGCCTGGATGATAGTGTACTTCTAGATCAGAGTCCTTTATGAGTTCTAGCCAATGTCTTTGCCTTATATTTAGATCTACTTGCGTGAAGATTGTGGCAGAACCAACCTGAATTATACCGGCTCAAGCACGTGAGTCCACTCCAGAGAGCTCCAACGTACTTCAAATGGTATAATCCCTTGGTCTGTCGGGTAGCGTCCCGATAAACTACCGATACAGGATCAAATAAGGTTACCTCACACGAAGGTGAGTCCAGAGATACAGTCACCATCATATTTTACATCACAGGGAAAATTATTTTACAAAAGTTTCCACAAGTAGTACAAAGTTCCACACTTAGCAAAGTTATTACAAAGTTTGCAGAAATAGCAAAGGTTCAAACTAGGAGTCATTATTACAAAATAGTTTTAAAGTTCAAGTTCTAGTAGCGGAATTTAAAGTACGATAACTATACACATCGCCAGTAAGGACGTCATGCTAAGCCATGGCACAACATCACTCGTCATTCTAGACTAAAGGCAATACAAACCATACAGGACGTAGGGTGTTACGCTCCGTGCAGCCCGAACCTGTCTAAGTCTTGTGTTCCTTGCACCTTCGAGTTCCTGATCTCGGCGTCCCCTCACCCAAAATCTACCACCTTAGGTATACCCCTCGGTGGGTAGCCGGTTAAACACCGACAGCTGGCGCGCCAGGTAGGGGAGCGCATCGAAGATCCACCGGCGAGCTCGATGGCATCGTTCAATTTCATCAGGTCAGTTCCCTCTCAGGGTACGACATTGAGTTTTGGCTCGTGGGTTTGCATCGCAGATGGTGCGGGCAACTTTCGGCGATCCCTCGTCGACATGAGGCCGAAAACCTTCGCTACGGACCCTCGCAGCGGTCTCAACAAGTTCGTCGACGAGCTCGACAACTTGCCGTTCCATACTTCCACAACACAGATCGAGATGGAGTTTGCTCCAGGCTCGACTTCTTCTGGTGTTGCGACAACTTCCCCTGGTTTGGGCTTGTTCCAATCTAGGGATCCGCATGGTCAATCTCAACCCGGCTCATACAAATCGGCCGCTGATCTTCAGGAGGCCAACATCGCTGGGTCCCTCTCCATGTTAGAGAAGGATCTGGACTTGCCGCTCTAGGACGGAAAGCCTGAAGCCACCGCGTGTTGGGGGGCTTCGGGTTGTTCCAGTCCCGGTGATTTGGTGATCAACTCTCTGCCGAAGGGGCGCATTGTGCATTGGAGGGGCATGATGCTCTCCGATCTACTCGAGGCGGAGGGTCGACTCGTGGCTCACCTCGAGCCATTGCCCTTCCAAGAGGGCAGGCCCTTGGCCACTGCGGTGGAGGGGTCGACTGAACTAGTCGACGAAAGCTCTCACGACCTTTCCTCCCGCCAGGTGCTGATGGCCGAAGAAGGCGAGGACGATGGGGATCTTCCCATCGTCAACTTTGAAGCGATCTCCGAAGATGAGATCACGGCCAACGCTGGTGACGAGAACAACGCCGATCGTGAGGCGCGGAGGGCCAGGAACAGGGCCCGCACAATTCGGCGGAGGAGGGCCAATGAGCGTAGGCAATCTATGCATCGCGAGCTCGACCCTGAGTTCGCCGTCGTAAGCGAGCGGGGTTTCAGGACTCCGGTGGCCAATATCGCCAGGGTGACGGCCATCCTCGAGCGCAGCCATGATCCGGAGGTACGTCAAGCACTTCTCTACGTGCAGAGGGCTTGGATCCAGCTGGATCAATACAATCCGGCGTCTACCATCCGGGAAGAACGCGTGGACGAGAGTCGAAGTCAGGCTCGCAGTTGAACGGCTGGTGGCCATCCTCAACACCAGATCAGCAACGACAACGCCTGTGGGAGCCACGCCCCTGTCGGGAGGCAACAGCCACTGCAAGGGGGCCATTTGCGACCGGCCAATCGTCGACCTCCTCCGGAGGACCTGCGCCAACACATCAATGAAGGTCGCGACGCGCGGACCGTGATCTCCTCCAGGCGCAAGACTCGCGAAGAAGTCGAAACTGAAGGTACTAACTGTAGCGATCGATTCCCTGCTTTTTCTGCTCGTTTCAGCAGGTACAAGTACCCAGAGGGCTTCAAGCCGATCGGTATCACCAAGTACGACGGCAAGCAGGCTCCCAAGCAGTGGCTCCGTTGCTACTCCACGGCCATTGAGGTCGCAGGGGGTTCAAATATCACAAAAGTCGTCTACTTCCCGATGGCTTTGGATCCTACACCGCTCACTTGGCTGGAGAGCCTCGGCAGCAACTCCATCGACTCCTGGGAACGACTTAAGAAGGTCTTCATCAACAATTTTCAGGGAGCGATTACTCGTGTAGGTACTCGACATGATCTTGCCCAGTGCAAACAAGAACGTGACGAGCTTCTGCGGTCCTACACGCGTCGTTTTTTCGATGTTCGCGCCACCATCGCGAACATCTCGGAGGATGACATCATCGATTGTTTCTATAACGGCATCACCGACCCGGGCATATACAGGGATTTCGGGCGGAACAGGCCAAAAACTGTTGCGGGCTTTCATGATATGATGCACGATTGGTCCGAGCAGGAGGAGAAGATGCGGGAGCGGTTTCCACGGTGTCAAGATAGCAATCTGCGGTGCTCAAACAACAACCGCAACGACAAAAGCCAGCGGGACTTTTCGGGGCCACCCCGGAAACGAAAGCCAGATGATGTCATCGCGGCTATCGATCGTCCTTCGCGGGGCAAGAAGTCGACAACGCAGGAGGAGTTCAAGAAGCTCCTGCAGAAGAAGTGCCCATGGCATCCGGGCGCCAGCCACGCCGCCATCGACTACTATCACCTTCGGAGGACGTTCAGCAACTCCGGTGGTGGAAAGAAGAAAAAGAAGCCTGCTGACAAGGAACCCGAGGATGATGATCAAGAGGATCACGGGTGCAACTCGAAGTTTCAAGACGCGTCAAAAGTTGTCAACGTCATCTTCGGGGGAGACGAGGATTTTTGCTCCAGGCGGGATCAGAAGCTGCTCCTCCGGGAGATTTTGTCCATCGAGCCGGCGGTACCACGACCACTCCGTTGGTTGGAGGTCCCCATCTCGTTCTCCCGCGATGACCAGTGGATGAGCTTTTCGGAGCCCGGTAAGTTCCCCTTGGTCCTGGACCCTGTGGTGGCGGAGGTCAAGCTCACCAAGGTCCTAATCGATGGCGGGAGCGGGCTCAATCTCATCTTCGTCAGCACTTTGAACAAAATGGGCCTGGATTTCAAGGACATGCTGGTTCCCAGTAAGTCTCCTTTCTACGGCATCGTCCCAGGTAATGCGGCACACCCGCTGGGTACGGTGGTCCTCCCAGTCACCTTCGGCACGCGGGAGAACTACCGTACTGAGTTCATTAAATTCGAGGTGGCTAATTTCGAATCTTCTTATCATGCCATATTGGGTCTCCCGGCACTTGCCAAGTTTATGGCAGTGCCGCATTATGTCTATCTGCTTCTTAAGATGCCAGGACTCAGTGGAGTACTCACCCTCCGTGGCGACTTGAAGAAGTCATACGACTGCAATCAGGAGGTGATCCAATAAGCTTCGACTACTCACGTGCCAGATGCTTCGGGAGAAGTACTCGTGGCCGCGCAGCAGCTTTCCCAGTCCGGGCTGGAGATTCCTTCCAAGAAGGCCAGCAAGTCGAACATCCAATCGACTGATGATGTGGCCCTCAAGACGATCCAGCTCCAGGAGGGAGATTCATCTAGAACCGCTATCATCGGTGCGGGTTTAGGTGCCAAATAGGAACTCGCGCTCATCAGTTTCCTTCGGGCTAACCGAGACATATTCGCATGGAAACCAGCGGATATACCAGGGGTGCCCAGGGAGTTGATCGAGCATGCTTTGAATGTACACCCGAAGGCTACGTCTAAGAAGCAACGCCTGCGGAGGTTTGCCCACGACAAGCGTGAGGGCATTAAACGGGAGATCGCTAAACTTCTCGCGGCTGGATTCATTAAAGAAGTAAACCATCCAGAGTGGGTAGCGAATCCCGTTCTTGTAAAGAAAAAGAACAATGAATGGAGAATGTGTGTCGACTACACTGATCTCAACAAGCATTGCCCAAAAGACCATTTTGGGCTGCCACGCATTGACCAAGTTGTCGATTCAACGGCTGGATGTGTCCTTCTTTGTTTTCTTGATTGTTATTCAGGTTATCATCAGATCACGCTCAAGGAGGAGGACCAAATCAAGACTACTTTCATCACCCCGTACGGGACTTACGCCTACGAAACAATATCCTTCGGGTTGAAGAATGCAGGAGCAACCTATCAGTGTGCGATCCAGATATGTTTCGCGGATCAGCTGCACCGGAATGTTGAGGCTTACGTGGACGAAATCATCATCAAGACCAGGGCTCCCAGCGACTTAATTGCAGATCTGGAGGAAACATTCAGCAGTCTGCGCAGATTTCGGTGGAAGCTCAATCCCACTAAGTGCGTCTTTGGAGTACCTTCAGGGAAATTGCTCGGGTTCATCGTTAGCAACCGAGGCATTGAAGCCAACCCTGTAAAGATCATGACTATCACTGATATGGAGTGTGGCAGAACCAACCTGAATTATACCGACTCAAGTACGCGAGTCCTCACCGAAGGGCTACCTCGTACTTCAAACGGTATAAAACCATTGGTCTGTCGGGTAATGTCCCGATAAACCACCGAACTCAGGATCCAACAAGGTACCTCACACGAAGGTGAGTCCAAAGATACAATGCCAAAATATCTTACACCACAGGCAGTTACATTACAAAAATGTACAAAGCATCATTAGCTCCCACAGAGGAGAAATTATTACAAGACAGGTTTTAGTTTTCAGTCAAAGCAGCGGAATTTGAAAAGCGTAGTCATTATACCCGTCGTCATTACAGATATTATGCTAGCCCTGGCATAATATCACTCGGCGGGATCGGTGTTGGCCGGGGACGGATCCCATTCCACGGACCAACCATCAGGCAAAGGGTAGGGCCACGGTGTAATGAATGCTGGCTCATCAGAAGGATTACCTGAAGCAAATCAACGAAAGCAAGGCTGAGTATACTAATACTCAGCAAGACTTACCCGGAATTGGGTATACCTTAGCCCATAACTAGACTCATGAAGGCTTTTAGCTTTAGGTAGAGTTTTTAGCTGAAAAGCAACAAAGAGTAGATCCTTATTTCCAACTTTTAGCTTTCAGGTTCTAGTGGATTAACCATTCTAGGTAAACACCTATAACTAATTAAGCATGGTAAAATCTTTAATCAAGCACCCTCTTTGATAATCATAAAGTTGCTCTTGTTACTCTATGTGGTAAAGGGAATAAGCAGTCTCATACATCGTGAGAGGCGGACGATTCCTGAATCGATATTCAACCTTGCAAGGTAAACCTAACACACACGCTTGGAACACCACAGGGTCATTCCGAAGCAACCGTTTACCTTTCATTCCGACTCGTGGATCAGTGCCACCACAAGCGACTGCAGGTCATACGCACATCCAAAGTGCAGGACGTACGTCTGTAGCGCGACTACAAAACCCGTACTCCTGGTTGCCCAGCAACACGTATGCCTACACATCGAACAAAGTAACCAAAAGAAGCAAATACATGTGGTGGGGGGTATGTCCACTCCTCGGGCCGATTGGTTACTAGGCTTACCGCTTACCATATTTCACGGCATGTGGCTAGTACTTTCAAACGCTTAACCACCGCTACCACACACTGCGACCTTATCAAATTCCATACACAGATGGGTATCATCTCAATATGATACCTTACAAAATCCCATCCGTCATCCTTATAGTGATAACAGGAATGTAAACATTATAATTCCTATATCGCGCGAGTGACAGGAAATCACTCGACTTCTACCGGTCCTATAAGCAGAGCAGCTATTCGGACTCGATTTCTAGTGTTCAATACATTGGTTCCTGGAATTATGCAACTAAGGTTTTCAAACAACTCCTAAGAACTTAATGCATATAGATATATATATATATATATAAATAATATAGGTTGCAGTGTAATAAAGTAGGGGTTATGTCCGGGGCTTGCCTTCGCTGGTAGGGTTGGGGTTAGTCAAATTATTTTCTTCCGAACCTGGGTTCGGGGCTTCAGAGAAATCCGCGACGAGATTCCCGGGGTCTTCAGAATAAACTTCTTCTTGTTCTGGGATCAGCTGATAATCCCCGTCGGCGAGAGTGGTCGATTCTACATGATATGCAAAATGAAGTTTAATGGATGCATACATTTGTAGTTCAGTTCACGATAAAGTTGCAATCCAAATAAAAGAAAACTATATTACAATAAATAACCAAACTACTCTCTACTGGGCAGTCATTTATCGAGTATTAACTAAACTAACTAGTCTCGTTAGGCAACAGGGTGGTTACCCTAAACATCCGATTAATTATAATAAGTAGTATATCAGTTTACTATAAGCAACACTAAATACACTTAACAAACTCTATTTATTTTATTAGCTAAACATTGTAATTAATCTTAGATTATTACTTAATTATGGCTAACTTGGATTAATTAACCAAATCTTGAATTAAGAAGAATAATTAGTACTTATGAAAATTATCATAGGTGGGTTTTATTGAAATTTTACTCTAAAGGAACTAAGCCACAAAATTAAACAAGATTATAATTGGAATTTTCAAGATATAATTATAATTGGAGTTTTACACTAAAACTAGAGTTCAGAATTTAAGAACATCATGAATTACTCAAGATTAATAGTCCAGAAAAGTTTCATAATTTTTCATGCATAACAATTATTATTTATGAATTACCTTTGAATTTAAGTTTGAAATTTATAACTCAAGTTATATTAGGTTTCTGTTTCTCAAATTTTTATCTTAAATTACTCCTGTTGTAGCAAAGCTAAGATAAATTTTTCAGCCCTAAATATGAAGGAACACATTTGGAATTAAATTAAGTAACTTTTATCAACATATAACAAAAAGTACTCGAAACCTAAGCAAATTAACAGTAAAGTACTCGAACTTTTTACACAGAGCTATAAATAGCACCTACAATCTGTGATCCAAATTTCAGCTTTAACACATGCCTACAACATGAGATACAATTAAAACACTTATTTTCTAATATTTAATCTACATCAGAAAATATACACCTACTGCTCAAACTTCCTAAACAAAAGTAGTCGAATTTGACTTAAGGATTCGAACAAAATTTAGTTTGCATTTTTATGATTTTTCCTTGAATAGATACAGAATTTCTAATTTGACAGCCTAATTTACACAAAGGGGTCCTTGGTTACTATTTCTCTGAGTCTTAGGCTATGCACTTAACCCCCTGGGTTTCTTTTCCTTCTAACCCGAGGTCCTTGGCTGTGAACCAGAACAGAGCAAAGCGGGGGCGGTCGTGTTCCGGCGACGGTGATCACCGGCGGTGAGGTCCAAGGGCAGGGAAAGGCTCAGGGTCTTACTGTTGTCTAGTTGCACTACTTGTCGTGGACGGGGATGGCCGGAACAGTGGAGTTCGACTCGAGCCCGAGGTGACGGCGGAGGGGTCACCGTCGACGGCGGAGCTCCGGTAGCGAACGTTGGCAACCGACCTGTGCAAAAGCTTCAGTGAGACACGGGGAATGCGTAGGTGCCATCAATTGGATGAAAACATGCTGGATCGAGGGGGATCGACGGAGACCGACGCGGCGGCGGCGAGGAAGAACGACGGCGAGCATCGGGGAGGCTCTGTAGTGCACTAGGGAACCAATGGATGGGTCGAACAGCTTCAGGACGATGATGTGATGCTGGCCAGAGAGTCGTGGTGGCGTGAGAGTGCCCGGAGCGAGCTGCCCACGGTGGAGGCCGAAAGCGGCGGCGGTGGCGCTCGTCGGGAACAAGGCTTCAGTGGAAATTGGGGAAGATCAGTGGGTTGTCGAGCACGAGCAAGTCATGGGGAAGCTTGTGCAGGTGTTGATTTGGGGCGGGGGTGAGCTGGTTAGGGCTGCCCACGGGCGTGCCGTGCGCGGCCGGAGCTAAGGAAGACGGCGGCGGAGGAATGTGGGTCGAATGCTCGGGATTTGGTTCTGGAGCTGGAGGAATAGAGCGTAGGCATCACAGGGAAGCTAATGCGCACGAGAGACAAGAAGTTAAGGCTCTGTGGCGAGCGCTCCACGGCGACGAGGAGGTGGCGGCCGGAAATGGCTCGGGGGCGTCGTGGCGTGCGCGTGAGAAGCCACCAGGGGAGAGGGAAGAGGTCGGGATTGGGAGGAGATGACGCGTGGACTTGTGCTGCAGCTGGAGGTGGAGCTCGGGAGGTCTGCGCCGGCGGTGAGTGGCGGTGGCAGGCGCAGCGAGCAGAGCGGAAGCGGCGTGCCAGAGGAAGACGAAGCAGGGAGGTGTCAGGGAGACTAGTTTGTGATTTCTACAAAGTTCAGGGACTCCTCTGTAAACTAAAATTTCCCACTGCTACAAAATCCTAATGAGGAAACTGTCTAAAGCAAAGTTGTAGAGAATTTCAATTACTACAAGAATGCTTTAGAGCTTGAGTTCAAAATCTCAAAGGGTACGGTTTTATTTTGAACTTTTGAACACAACTCAATTTATAAACTTTGTGTTACAATTTTGAACAAAATGCTCTAATGTTTGGGGTCTCTTTGTAAGATTTTCTGCAGTAATCATGACTAATTCTTTTTACACTTTAGCCCTTAGGTAAAACTAAGTTTTACTTTTATCTTTCAACATTTTATATGTAAGTCCTTATATCTTTGTATTAATCACATAAAGGTCCTTAGTCTCATATAAAATCTATTTGCCTTAGGTTTATATAACTTTTGCTCTTTTCTTTTCTATAGCCATTTTAATTTGACATTTAAGAACATTTTCACACCCTTGTACATAGGGTCTTATAAAATTCATTATTTACAATTACACCCCTACTTCTCTGTACAAACCTTAATACAGCACACTAATACCTAGTGTCTATATTCTAATTACAGTAATGTTACAGCCTTCCCCCCTTAAAAAGAATCTCGCCCCGAGATTCCGAAACTAAGCAGAAATGGATGACTAGATTTGGAAATTGGCTTGCAGGAAGTCTGGGAAATTCCGTTGGAGATAGGACTCTGTTTCCCAAGTCGCTTCTTCTTCGTTGTGATGATCCCATAAGATCTTATACATCTTAACTGCCCTTCTTCTGGTGAGTCTTTCCTTGGTATCCAGGATTTGAAGAGGTTGTTCGATGTACGATAAATTGGGTTCAATCTCAATGGCACATGTCTCAACGATTTCCGTGGGTACTTTGACACACTTCTTCAGTTGAGAGACATGAAAGACATCGTGAATGGCAGCCAATTGAGACGGAAGACGAAGTTTGTAAGCCACTGGGCCACAAACATTGAGAATTTCAAAGGGTCCGACATATCGAGGTGCTAACTTCCCCTTTATGCCAAAGCGTTGGACGCCTTTGGTAGGAGATACTCGGAGATAGACAAAATCTCCTATTTGAAATTGTAGAGGTTTCCTCCTCTTATCTGCATAGCTCTTCTGTCTGGACTGAGCGGTTTTAAGATTAGATTGAATAATCTTAACCTTATCTTCGGCTTCAACGACTAGGTCTGGTCCGAAGATTTTGCGTTCACCGGTCTCTGACCAACTCAAAGGAGTTCGACATCTGCGACCATATAACGCTTCGAAAGGAGCCAATTGAAGACTAGCTTGATAACTGTTGTTGTAAGCAAACTCAGCTAGAGCAAGGCACTTGTCCCAACTTGTACCATAATGAATAATACAAGCTCGAAGCATGTCTTCAAGGATTTGGTTAACTCGCTCAGTCTGCCCATCAGTCTGGGGATGATATGCAGAGCTTCGAATCAGTTTGGTCCCTAGAGCTGATTGTAACTGCTCCCAGAACCGTGCGATAAATTGGGGCACTCGATCAGATATGATGGTTTTTGGAACCCCATGCAATCGAACGATTTGGTCCAAATAGACTTCGGCATACTTCTTAGCAGAGTAAGTAGTATGCACAGGAAGGAAATGAGCTGTTTTTGTGAGTCTATCAATGATTACCCATATGGAGTCATGTTTTTGAGATGTGTTGGGAAGACCAACAATGAAATCCATGCTAATGTCTTCCCATTTCCATGACGGAATGGGTAATGGCTGGAGTGTACCAGAAGCCTTGAGATGACTGGCTTTGACTCTCTGGCATGTATCGCACTCAGACACATATTTGGCAATTTCTCTTTTCATTCTGGTCCACCAAAAATGTTGCCGAAGATCGTGATACATCTTGGTGCTACCAGGATGAATAGAGAATTTGGACAAATGTACTTCGTCGAGGATCTGCTTACGAAGTTGATGATCCTTAGGCACAACAATTCGATCGTTGAACCATAGGACTCCTTGATGGTCAGTGTGAAAACACCGATATTTAGCTTCTCCTTGGGATAGCTTGGATTTGATAATCTTGATACCCTCATCATGTAGCTGCAACATGACGATTTTATCCCGCAGAGTAGACTCAACGGAGATCAAGTTTAAACTACCTTGGGGAATAATCTCAAGATTGAGTCTCCTCATTTGATGGCAAAGAGTGTCATTAAAGGTGGATATGGTTAAGCAATGACAATGTGACTTGCGGCTAAGTGCATCCGCCACCACATTAGCTTTGCCCGGATGATAGTGTACCTCAAGGTCATAATCTTTGATTAACTCCAACCAACGCCTTTGCCTCATATTTAGATCAGCTTGAGTGAAAATATATTTGAGGCTCTTATGGTCAGTGTAAATGTTACACTTAGCACCCATAAGATGATGTCTCCAGATCTTGAGAGCATGGATAACTGCTGCCAATTCAAGATCATGTGTTGGATAATTTTGCTCATGAGTCCGAAGTGCTCGGGATGCATATGCAATAACCCGGTTGTTTTGCATAAGAACACAACCAAGGCCAATTCTAGAAGCATCGCAATAGACATCAAAAGGTTGAGTACTATCTGGCTGAGCTAGTACTGGAGCAGTCGTCAGAAGTTTTCTTAAGGCATGAAATGCTTTCTCACACTTATCGTCCCAACGGAACTTAACTTCTTTCTTAAGTAGCTCAGTCATGGGTTTAGCTATCTTGGAGAAGTCTGGAATGAATCGGCAATAATATCCTGCCAATCCAAGGAAACTTCAAATTTGATGGACTGAAGTGGGAGGGTTCCAGTCCATAACTTCTTGAACTTTGGTTGGATCAACCGATATGCCTTGACTAGAGATAGTGTGTCCCAAAAATTTCACACTATCCAGCCAAAATTCACATTTCGAGAATTTGGCATAAAGGCGATGATCACGTAGTCGTTGGAGAACGATACGTAAATGATTAGCATGGTCTTCTTTGGTTCTGGAGTATATCAGAATATCATCGATAAAGACCACGACGAATTTATCAAGTTCCGGCATAAATACGGAGTTCATGAGATACATGAAATATGCCGGTGCATTAGTAAGTCCAAACGACATAACCAGATATTCATAAAGTCCATATCTGGTTGAGAAGGCCGTTTTTGGAATATCACAAGGTCTGATCTTGATCTGATGATAACCGGAGCGTAAGTCAATCTTGGAAAAGACCTTTGCTCCAGCTAGTTGATCGAACAAGATATCAATGCGGGGAAGAGGATACTTATTTTTGATGGTAACCGCATTGAGTGGACGGTAGTCGACACATAGTCTCAGGCTATCGTCTTTCTTCTTAACAAAGAGAGCAGAACAACCCCAAGGTGAAGCACTTGGACGTATATATCCCTTGTCAAGAAGATCTTGGAGCTGAATTTTCAGTTCTGCTAATTCGTTTGGAGGCATGCGATACGGCCTCTTGGAAATTGGAGCAGTGCCCAGTTGAAGTTCAATGATGAACTCGATGTCTCTATCTGGTGGCATTCCAGGCAAATCGTCGGGAAAGACATCGGGATATTCACATACTATAGGAATATCCTTGACTTTGATATCTGTGATAGCATAAGTACAAGGATGCAGACATTCTGGCTGAGGAAGATAAAGGGTGGTGATCCCATAGTATGGTGAATCAATTTCAACAACTCGGGAAGAAATATCTAACCGGACTCGATGTTTAGTCATCCAGTCTGTCCCAAGTATAATATCAATACCCTCCAAACTTATTAAAACCAAATCAGTTTTGATTTCTATACTACCTAATTGAATTGGCACATATCTACTCACTTGGTTGGAGGTAACATTTCCTCCCGGGGTAGAGATCATATATGACCCCTGGATAGGACAAAAATCAAGTCCTAGTCGGGTACCACAGTTGTTACTAATAAAGCTATGTGTTGCTCCAGAATCAAATAAAGTAACAACTGGTTTGTGGTGAATAGAAAATGTACCCGACATGACGGGAGCTCCATCTGGAAGTTCTGCCAGAGTGGTGAAGTTAATCCGTCCTTGACGGACTTGCATTACCGGCTTCTTGCCCTTGTTCTGATTTCCCTGAGTAGAGCTTTGCCCGGGATTAGGCTTCTTGGGCCGCGGACAATCTCGGATGAAATGATCCGCACTCCCGCAATTGAAACAGCGATAATTGCTGCCTCTCTGTGGCACTTGTTGAATATTTGGCCGTTGGCCAGATTGTTGTGCTTGTTGCGGGGGCACAGGAGGTCTAAACCTTCCTTGCTGTTGAGGCGGCCTAAAAACCAATCTACCCGTTGGGGCATTCCGCTGCAGTGCTCTGAATGGTGTATTGGGAACAACCCGATACCTCGGTGATTGAGCACTCGAGGGTCCAATAGGAGTCTTCCTTTTCTTCTCGGCATGATGTGCCACAATGCAATCTTCTTGAGTTAAGGCCATGTTAACCAACTCACTAAAAGTATTAGCCCTCACAAGATTCAGGCGTTCCTTGAGTTTGGTGTTAAGGCCCCAGCGGAAACGGTCTTGTTTCTTGGCATCATTATCTGCATGATATCCCGCATACTGGCACAGATGATTGAAATTCTGTGCGTACTGCAGAACTGTATTGGCACCTTGAGTAAGAGCCAGGAACTCATTAAGTTTTCGCTCCAATAGTCCTGCGGGAATATAATGCGCTCGAAAGGCGACCCGGAATTCATCCCATGTGATGACATGCCCTGCAGGTTGCATGGCATGGAAATTGTCCCACCAGATTCGAGCAGCACCACGAAGTTGTTGAGCAGCAAAAGAAGCTTTGCTAGAGTCCGCACAAGGTATGGTCAGGAGAGCGAACTTCGATTCAATAATATGGAGCCAGGCATCGGCATCCAATGGTTCTTCCGCCTTACTGAAGAAAGGCGGCTGGGTACTAAGAAAATCTTGGTAACTAGCCACAGGAGGATTGCGATCATCACGGCCTCCTCGGAATTGATGCTGCTGGTTTTGCTGGGCCTGTACCAGCAGGTTGAGCAGCTCCGTTTGCCGAGCCATGACTTCGGCAAGGTTGGGAGGAGGTGGTGGCGGTTGTTGGGAACCGCTGGCCTGATCAGCCCGGAAACCCTCCGGGGTTCCGCGTGTGGCTCCAACCATCTGAAACAAAGGAGATGTCCATCATTAACCATATAGCCTTACTCCCAATTTCAGAAGATATAAACAAAGCACATACTCCATTCAATCATCTCATTTCAGAATCATAAGGATCATGAACAAGATGATAAAAATAGGAAACTTATTTACAACACTGATTCCGATTGTTCTCCACCTCATACATCCGAAGGATCCCTACGCAGGCCATATATATTACAAGAAATGGCATGAGATCTAGCTAAGTTACACACTACCTCAATTATTACACTCCCCCTAAGTTACATCTAGATAATCGACGATTTACTAAACTAGAAATCGTCGAAGTTGCCTACAGAAGATTTACTGCCAGAAGAAGAGTGATGGGGACTAAGAACTGGATCCCCATGCTCAGAGTCAATCTCTGAAACACCCTCAATCTCTTCTGGATCTTCTTCTTCTTCTTCAGGCATTATGGGTATAGCGTGAAGTATCGGTTGCTGCTGCAATTCCTCAATGTGAGCCTGGGCATCATCAGCCACAAGTATCAGATCATGAATTTGTGCCTGTAGGAACTCAATAACAGTGTCACGCTGAGTGATAATATGATCACTCTCATTGATCTGATCTTCACGATGAAGAATTGTTTCATCCCTTGCGGCGATGATCTCATCCTTTTGTGTTACCAAAGCTTGTAATTCTTCTATTTGGGTTACTTGATGGTCAGCATTCCGATAGTGACTTTGAGCCACACCAGTTATCTGACTCACCCCATGACGCAGTAGCATCTGGTAATGATATTGCACATCCATAAACCTGGTAATGATACGGATAGTTTCTTCAGCCAGATCTCCTAGCAGATGACCATGATGGTCTGTCCGAAAATCCCAGTCCGAATTACCCGGGTCTATGGTAGAAAATAACCCAATAGGATATGCAGCAACTTCAATCGGATGTTGATTGCAGAAGAGTTTGATAGCTTCTAAAGCAGCAGTTTCAAGAGTATCCACTAGACGATATCCAACCACTTCCACTTCTATGGGAGGCCATAAGGAGCGGAAAGGGTGTTGAGGAATTATCATCTTAACCCTGCAGCGGGGAACTCCTTCTTCACGATACTCTACCCCATCATACAGAGGAGGCTCTGTAAAATGAAACATACTCAAAGATTCCCAAAAAAGATGAGGAAACCCTTCCCAATGTAAACCATTGGTGTGGAAGTGCCCCTCCTGATCCCAAAAGGTATTAGCAGGAGCAGCCATCTGCGACAACAATGCAAGATAGATGATTAAGATAGATGATTCTGATAACAGCAAAGGCTGGAAATCAGATGGATACCTAAGAGCTTAAAGATTGCTATCTACCCCAATTAAGAGATACCAACATATTATTTATTTCTTAGAAAGTATCGAATTTAAACATTCATTTTGTTGATTAGTGTGTTATGCATGCACGCACTACGCGATCTCACAACAAAAAATAACTGCCAAGTAATCTTGGTCTTACGTGGTTAGTTACGGTGGCACAATATAAATACGTCTCTCACTATTAACTAGTCGGTAGGTCCTATCCGTCCTAATTTCGGAATCGTGGTTAGTGTACCTACAGAAAACCACAATGCATATATATATCCAACGAACCCTTCATGCCAGCATGTCATGAAAGCGTCCCCATTTATTACTGTTCACTATAGAAACAGCATCTGTACAATTACCGCCGTACAGACAACGTTAACATACGTTATTGAATAACGTATTCACGGGGGTACCGCAAAATGTGGGGGTATGAACAGCGATCGCCATACCCTGCGCCGAACCATATACTCCCAATGTAGTCAATTGAAATTGGTACATTGGCAGCATCTCAAGTAGGCCACTGCTTGAGAAACAGCGTTCGGTTCGCATCACCGACAGGAAGGCCAAGCTCCCTCAGTTGGCTGAGGATCCTTACCTTCTTACCTCATGATCGAAGATGTCGTTACAGAAAGTAAGGTTAGGTTGTGCATAAATTTAAGTTTCAACAGAAAAGTAATGCTGGAAGTCAGAATTATATATATATATATATATATATATATATATATATATTACAGCCACCTCTAATTCCCTTAATAACATTACCCTAGGGCTTACGTACTATACATAATCCTTAACGAACCACCGTAGTTCGCAAATACTTGATTAATTAATTTTTTATACTAAAAATTACTTTTTAAGGCTAATTATATCTCCAGAGTACACTTGTTAGCTCTGATACCAGCTGTGGCAGAACCAACCTGAATTATACCGACTCAAGTACGCGAGTCCTCACCGAAGGGCTACCTCGTACTTCAAACGGTATAAAACCATTGGTCTGTCGGGTAACGTCCCGATAAACCACCGAACTCAGGATCCAACAAGGTACCTCACACGAAGGTGAGTCCAGAGATACAATGCCAAAATATCTTACACCACAGGCAGTTACATTACAAAAATGTACAAAGCATCATTAGCTCCCACAGAGGAGAAATTATTACAAGACAGGTTTTAGTTTTCAGTCAAAGCAGCGGAATTTGAAAAGCGTAGTCATTATACCCGTCGTCATTACAGATATTATGCTAGCCCTGGCATAATATCACTCGGCGGGATTGGTGTTGGCCGGGGACGGATCCCATTCCACGGACCAACCATAAGGCAAAGGGTAGGGCCACGGCGTAATGAATGCTGGCTCATCAGAAGGATTACCTGAAGCAAATCAACGAAAGCAAGGCTGAGTATACTAATACTCAGCAAGACTTACCCGGAATTGGGTATACCTTAGCCCATAACTAGACTCATGAAGGCTTTTAGCTTTAGGTAGAGTTTTTAGCTGAAAAGCAACAAAGAGTAGATCCTTATTTCCAACTTTTAGCTTTCAGGTTCTAGTGGATTAACCATTCTAGGTAAACACCTATAACTAATTAAGCATGGTAAAATCTTTAATCAAGCACCCTCTTTGATAATCATAAAGTTGCTCTTGTTACTCTATGTGGTAAAGGGAATAAGCAGTCTCATACATCGTGAGAGGCGGACGATTCCTGAATCGAGATTCAACCTTGCAAGGTAAACCTAACACACACGCTTGGAACACCACAGGGTCGTTCCGAAGCAACCGTTTACCTTTCATTCCGACTCGTGGATCAGTGCCACCACAAGCGACTGCAGGTCATACGCACATCCAAAGTGCAGGATGTACGTCTGTAGCGCGACTACAAAACCCATACTCCTGGTTGCCCAGCAACACGTATGCCTACACATCGAACAAAGTAACCATAAGAAGCAAATACATGTGGTGGGGGGTATGTCCACTCCTCGGGCCGATTGGTTACTAGGCTTACCGCTTACCATATTTCACGGCATGTGGCTAGTACTTTCAAACGCTTAACCACCGCTACCACACACTGCGACCTTATCAAATTCCATACACAGACGGGTATCATCTCAATATGATACCTTACAAAATCCCGTCCGTCATCCTTATAGTGATAACAGGAATGTAAACATTATAATTCCTATATCGCGCGAGTGACAGGAAATCACTCGACTTCTACCGGTCCTATAAGCAGAGCAGCTATTCGGACTCGATTTCTAGTTTTCAATACATTGGTTCCTGGAATTATGCAACTAAGGTTTTCAAACAACTCCTAAGAACTTAATGCATATAGATATATATATATATATAAATAATATAGGTTGCAGTGTAATAAAGTAGGGGTTATGTCCGGGGCTTGCCTTCGCTTGTAGGGTTGGGGTTAGTCAAATTATTTTCTTCCGAACCTGGGTTCGGGGCTTCAGAGAAATCCGCGACGAGATTCCCGGGGTCTTCAGAATAAACTTCTTCTTGTTCTGGGATCAGCTGATAATCCCCGTCGGCGAGAGTGGTCGATTCTACATGATATGCAAAATGAAGTTTAATGGATGCATACATTTGTAGTTCAGTTCACGATAAAGTTGCAATCCAAATAAAAGAAAACTATATTACAATAAATAACCAAACTACTCTCTACTGGGCAGTCATTTATCGAGTATTAACTAAACTAACTAGTCTCGTTAGGCAACAGGGTGGTTACCCTAAACATTCGATTAATTATAATAAGTAGTATATCAGTTTACTATAAGCAACACTAAATACACTTAACAAACTCTATTTATTTTATTAGCTAAACATTGTAATTAATCTTAGGTTATTACTTAATTATGGCTAACTTGGATTAATTAACCAAATCTTGAATTAAGAAGAATAATTAGTACTTATGAAAATTAACATAGGTGGGTTTTATTGAAATTTTACTCTAAAGGAACTAAGCCACAAAATTAAACAAGATTATAATTGGAATTTTCAAGATATAATTATAATTGGAGTTTTACACTAAAACTAGAGTTCAGAATTTAAGAACATCATGAATTACTCAAGATTAATAGTCCAGAAAAGTTTCATAATTTTTCATGCATAACAATTATTATTTATGAATTATCTTTGAATTTAAGTTTGAAATTTATAACTCAAGTTATTTTAGGTTTCTGTTTCTCAAATTTTTATCTTAAATTACTCCTGTTGTAGCAAAGCTAAGATAAATTTTTCAGCCCTAAATATGAAGGAACACATTTGGAATTAAATTAAGTAACTTTTATCAACATATAACAAAAAGTACTCGAAACCTAAGCAAATGAACAGTAAAGTACTCAAACTTTTTACACAGAGCTATAAATAGCACCTACAATCTGTGATCCAAATTTCAGCTTTAACACATGCCTACAACATGAGATACAATTAAAACACTTATTTTCTAATATTTAATCTACATCAGAAAATATACACCTACTGCTCAAACTTCCTAAACAAAAGTAGTCGAATTTGACTTAAGGATTCGAACAAAATTTAGTTTGCATTTTTATGATTTTTCCTCGAATAGATACAGAATTTCTAATTTGACAGCCTAATTTACACAAAGGGGTCCTTGGTTACTATTTCTCTGAGTCTTAGGCTATGCACTTAACCCCCTAGGTTTCTTTTCCTTCTAACCCGAGGTCCTTGGCTGTGAACCAGAACAGAGCAAAGCGGGGGCGGTCGTGTTCCGGCGACGGTGATCACCGGCGGTGAGGTCCAAGGGCAGGGAAAGGCTCAGGGTCTTACTGTTGTCTAGTTGCACTACTTGTCGTGGACGGGGATGGCCGGAACAGTGGAGTTCGACTCGAGCCCGAGGTGATGGCGGAGGGGTCACCGTCGACGGCGGAGCTCCGGTAGCGAACGTTGGCAACCGACCTGTGCAAAAGCTTCAGTGAGACACGGGGAATGCGTAGGTGCCATCAATTGGATGAAAACATGCTGGATCGAGGGGGATCGACGGAGACCGACGCGGCGGCGGCGAGGAAGAACGCCGGCGAGCGTCGGGAAAGCTCTGTAGTGCACTAGGGAACCAATGGATGGGTCGAACAGCTTCAGGACGATGATGTGATGCTGGCCAGAGAGTCGTGGTGGCGTGAGAGTGCGCGGAGCGAGCTGCCCACGGTGGAGGCCGAAAGCGGCGGCGGTGGCGCTCGTCGGGAACAAGGCTTCAGTGGAAATTGGGGAAGATCAGTGGGTTGTCGAGCACGAGCAAGTCACGGGGAAGCTTGCGCAGGTGTTGATTTGGGGCGGGGGTGAGCTGGTGAGGGCTGCCCACGGGCGTGCCGTGCGCGGCCGGAGCTAAGGAAGACGGCGGCGGAGGAATGTGGGTCGAATGCTCGGGATTTGGTTCTGGAGCTGGAGGAATAGAGCGTAGGCATCACAGGGAAGCTAATGCGCACGAGAGACAAGAAGTTAAGGCTCTGTGGCGAGCGCTCCACGGCGACGAGGAGGTGGCGGCCGGAAATGGCTCGGGGGCGTCGTGGCGTGCGCGTGAGAAGCCACCAGGGGAGAGGGAAGAGGTCAGGATTGGGAGGAGATGACGCGTGGACTTGTGCTGCAGCTGGAGGTGGAGCTCGGGAGGTCTGCGCCGGTGGTGAGTGGCGATGGCAGGCGCAGCGAGCAGAGCAGAAGCGGCGTGCCAGAGGAAGACGAAGCAGGGAGGTGTCAGGGAGACTAGTTTGTGATTTCTACAAAGTTCAGGGACTCCTCTGTAAACTAAAATTTCCCACTGCTACAAAATCCTAATGAGGAAACTATCTAAAGCAAAGTTGTAGAGAATTTCAATTACTACAAGAATGCTTTAGAGCTTGAGTTCAAAATCTCAAAGGGTACGGTTTTATTTTGAACTTTTGAACACAACTCAATTTATAAACTTTGTGTTACAATTTTGAACAAAATGCTCTAATGTTTTGGGTCTCTTTGTAAGATTTTCTGCAGTAATCATGACTAATTCTTTTTACACTTTAGCCCTTAGGTAAAACTAAGTTTTACTTTTATCTTTCAACATTTTATATGTAAGTCCTTATATCTTTGTATTAATCACATAAAGGTCCTTAGTCTCATATAAAATCTATTTGCCTTAGGTTTATATAACTTTTGCTCTTTTCTTTTCTATAGCCATTTTAATTTGACATTTAAGAACATTTTCACACCCTTGTACATAGGGTCTTATAAAATTCATTATTTACAATTACACCCCTACTTCTCTGTACAAACCTTAATACAGCACACTAATACCTAGTGTCTATATTCTAATTACAGTAATGTTACATGGAGGCTCCGGCCACAATCAAGGATGTGTAGAAGTTAACAGGTTGTATGGCGGCCCTGAACAGGTTCATCTCCCGACTCGGGGAGAGAGGACTACCTTTCTTCAAGCTCCTGAAACGCCAGGATAAGTTTCAATGGACTGAGGAGGCTGAGCGGGCCTTGAAGGATCTGAAACATCATCTTCAGTCACCTCCAATCCTTACAGCACCGTTGCCAGGGGAGGATCTACTACTTTACATCGTGGCAACAACTCATGTTGTCAACAGTGCTATTGTAGTCGAGCGAGGCGAGGAAGGCCATACGTTTGGAGTGCAGAGGCCTGTCTACTTCGTCAGCGAAGTCCTCTCCGAATCCAAGGTACGGTATCCAGCTGTTCAAAAGCTCTTGTATACAATCTTAATCACATCCAGAAAGCTATGCCATTACTTCGACGAGTACAAGATCACTGTGATCACGGACTTCCCGCTGGCGGATATTCTTCATAATCAAGATGCCACGGGGCGCATATCCAAGTGGGCAGTGGAACTGGGGGCTTTGTCAATCGACTTCAAGCCACGCACTGCAATCAAGTCACAGGCTTTAGTCAACTTCATGGCTGAATGGAGGGAGAATCAAGTCCCAACCCCAGTGGACAAGCCAGAGCACTGGACCATGTATTTTGATGGGTCCCTCAAGCTCGACGGCGGCGGCGCTGGTTTTCTGCTTGTTTCTCCACGAGGTGAACAGTTGAAATATGTCCTTCAGATCCTGTGGGCGGTATCCAACAATGAAGCCGAGTATGAAGCTTTGCTTCATGGGCTCCGTTTGGCGATATCACTAGGGATCAAGCGACTACTTGTATATGGCGACTCTCTTCTTGTTGTTCAGCAGGTCAACAAGGAATGGAACTGCAACAAGGAGACAATGGATGCTTATGTATAGGAAGTGCGCAAATTGGAAAGTAAATTCTCCGGCCTGGAGGTTCATCACGTATTGCGGGAGCCTTTGTTGCCGCGGACACCCTGTCCAAACTGGGGTCCACGCGTGCCCAGGTCCCTTCGGGAGTCTTCGTCCAGGAGCTCAAACAGCCATCCATCAAGTCTTCTCCGCAGGTAACCATCGACATGGGTCCCCAACAACCCGATCGAGAGGTTATGGTGTTGCAGGAGGACTGGCGAGAGGCTTTTATCGACTTCATTCGAGACCAACGGCTACCAGCGGGCATCGACGCCAGGAGCGCAGAAGCAGCACCCATCTTACGAAGAAGCAAGGGCTTCGTCCTAGTCGATGGCAAGCTCTATCGGCGTGGCGCTCGGTCAGGAGTTCTCATGAAGTGTGTCACAAAGGACGATGGTTATGACATACTGCGGGAGATCCACGAGGGCGTCTGCGGCAACCATGCGGCTTCAAGAACGCTAGTGGGGAAAGCATACAGGGCCGGTTTCTGGTGGCCCACCGCAGTGACCGACGCGGAGGATCTCGTGCGCAGGTGCCAAAATTGTCAATTCTTCGGCAAACAGACTCATGTTCCCGCTCATAGCCTCATCACTATACCGCCATCTTGGCCCTTCGCTTGTTGGAGTCTCGACATGATCGGGCCCTTCACGATGGCGCCAAGCCGCTTTACCCATGTGCTGGTGGCCATCGACAAGTTCACTAAGTGGATCGAGTACAAGCCGATAGCCAAGCTCATGCCAGATCGGGTCGTCGACTTCATCTCAGATATTTTGCATCATTTCGGCTTCCCCAACACCATCATCACGGACTTGGGATCAAACTTCACGGCAAACCAGTTCTGAGAGTTCTGCGAGAATGCTTGCACACAGTTAAATATGTCTCGGTTGCACACCCAAGGGCCAATGGACAAGTCGAAAGGGCGAACGGCCTAATCATTGACGGCCTCAAGAAGAGACTTTATGATGAAAATAGCAAGAAGGGAGGCAAATGGGTGCATGAGCTATCACACATCGTCTGGGGGCTTCGGACTCAGCCGTCCAAAGTCACAGGCCAAACACCTTTCTTCCTTGTGTACGGATCTGAAGCCATTCTACCAGCCGATATCATGTGGAGGTCTCCAAGGGTCGAAATGTACAACGAAGGCGAGGCGGACGAGGCGCGGCAGTTAGAGCTCGATTCTGTAGAAGAAGCTTGTTGCATCGCTCTTGTCCAGTCAGCTCGGTACCTGCAGGGGATCCGGCGATATCATGATCGCAACGTCAGGGAGCGGTCATTCAATGTTGGCGAATTGGTCTTGTGCCGTATTCAAGACGAATCTGGCTTACACAAACTCAACTCAAGGTGGGAGGGCCTGTTCGTCGTCAAGCAGGTTACAAGGCCCGGGTCTTATCGACTACAATTTCCTGAGGGTCGCGATGTCCCGAACTCCTGGAACGTTCAGAACCTACGCAAGTTCTACCCTTAAGTCGAGGCCCGGCGATCGCTGAATCCCTGAGGGCTCAGAAGATCTCCTTTCCCCGAATCAATTTGGAGGCTATGAGCCACATGGCTCGGGTTGTACATTCCTTTTTACTTACACGACGGCCATGGTCGCGTACAGACACATATAAAAATTGACTTCTTGTCGCGAATGATGCGGGGGCTACGGCCACGATCATCTCCTTTCGACTCCCGTTCCTGACGGAACCCTCGGCTCCGGCCAACCCCTCTACATATTGAGTTCCGCCACGACCTTGGATGGTCGCACGCGACAGCAGTCGCATTTCTTTTCCGACACAATCGATCCGCTCGACTGGCTTACACCCAGTACGCTGGAAAGGCTTGCATAAAGAGCTATCTCGACTACATCTTGAGTGGCTGCACTCAGAACAGTCTTGCCTCTGCCAAAAAGAATGGCAAACCCGCGGCACCGCCCGCACCTGCTCCTAGCAAGCTCGATCCGTCCGGGTCCTACCTAGCTTACGGAGCACGCTCACAGCAGGAGCGACTTTCGACTACACTCAGAGTCGCCGCACTCGGGGTAGTCCTGTTTTTCTACCCTACGCACGGCAACCTCGCGACGATGCTCGCGTTCTTTCCTAACAAGTTTGGACCCGCTCGATCAAGTTGTGGCTAATCTGTTAGACGAACATTAGCTACCCTTCAGGTCGCTGCACCCAAGGCGCATCTATTACTTAAGTCTTGTAAGCCTGGACCCCACTTCAGCTAAGGCACGCAAACAAGTAGAGATATCGCGTGAGGCATTTACACACAGGCACAATTACTTGTTTCTCATACCCTAATCCTGCAGTACACTGTGTACAATTCGTTCTGCTACAGGTTGGGCCTCTCGCAGGTACTGGTCGAACTGTTCGTCCGTGCAGTCCGCCGCCATCCCCTGCGCAAAAATGTCTAGCTGCGCGTTTGGCAAGAATGATTTCACATACGTGAGGGCATTACTCACGCATGCGACTGGAGCCTCAGATAGGAACTTGACCACCTTCTTCGGGGCTTCGCGAAGTCACTCCAGCAAGGGCCGCGGGCTCGCTTCGCCTTGTTCTGGGGGATCCACCATGTCCACCAATTCGTGGGCGGCCCCCCTGAGGTCCTCCAGCTCCTTCCGCTGCTGCTCGTCCTTCTCGCCCAGCGTTTTGATTTGCTGAAGGCAGTCAACGAACTGTTGTTCAGTATCGCCAATCAACTTCTACAGCCTTTCGACATCATCTATACGTCGATACAGCATATTGTTCACATCAGTAAGCAGCTCCTCTTTGTGTTTTATTACTTTCCTAAGCTCTGCGGCGAAGATATTTCAGCAACTAAAGGAAGTTTCCAAGACAAAGTACTCGAGGGAAGCGAGGGCCTACCTTGGTACGCCTTTTTCTCTGCCTTGAGCTGCTCCTGGTGCTCCGCTTGTTGCTCCTCGAGCTGTTTTTCGAGCTCGGAGTTGGCCTTCTTGAGGTTTTTCAGGTCATTCTTGAGCAGCCAGGTCTCTCGAGTTCTTTCATGCTTCAGCATGTCCAACTCTCGCTGCAGATAGCAGTTCTTCGTAATTTCTTCGGAGACGCGCTTGTCCAGGGCAGCTACCTCTCGCGCATCACTCACAACCGCGCTGAGCTTCTCTGATTTTTTTTGGGACTTCGTGATCACATGCTGCGCAAAAGGCGGAGATTGAGTCAAAACAACTCATCAATATGCGCAACCGGAACATCACCCAAGTATTACCATGGAAAAATCGTATAACTCCTTGAAGGTGCTCTTGAAGGTCCTCAAATTCTCTGCTGTCAGCAGGGGGTCGTCCACCAGGTCGGTGGTGATGACGTTCTTGTACCCCGGCCCGGCCCTCAACATCTCACAGGGATTCCTCGAGGACCCGGCGACATCTCTGGGCGGCGGTTGCTGGACACCTGCAAGTACACAATGTCGTCAGTATATGGTGCCCAGACCTCGGTAGCCGATCGTCGACAGATACGCGCGTACTTGTGCCATCGGTAGGAGAGGCATCAGGGGTTTCGACTTGTTCTCCGCCACCAGTTTCGGCTTCATCTCGTTGGAGCTCGGGAGGCGGCAAGTCAGGAAGCGTCGCATCTACTTCAGGGGCCAGCTCCGTGGGCACTGGTTCTCCGGGCGCCGAGGGCTCGGAGGCCGCAGCAGCGGGGGCCGGCTCCGCACTGGAAGGATCAGCCCGAGTTGACGGCTCTGGGGCTACAGTAGTCATGCCCGGGTCCAGCTGAAGCTGCACCGCGCTCGCAGCCCTGATGATGTCGAAGTCGTCGTTATACAAGTTGGCAAGAGCAAGATTTTCAAGCGCCGGAGGTAAACTCACAGTGTCGACTTCTTTTTAGCGGCCTTTTTCACCCGCAAGGCCCGTCGCGGAGTCTCTGTCGCCGGCTGCGAGGCTTGACCGGCCGATTGAGTGGTCCCCGCCACGGCGATGGTCACCGCAGCGATGGCGGATGGGCCCATTCCCACCCCTTCGGGTTCGGTCCCGGGGGGCAGAGCAGGAAGGCTACAAGTGGATACTGTCACTATTCAGTGCTATTGATACTTAGCAACTCGTCAAAGCGGTAAATCAGTACCTAGAGGACTCGACTTCTTGCGCCTTGCGTTTGCGCACCAGTCGATGGCCCTTTGGAACCAGCGGTAAAGCGCCGGTCAACTCCACGCTCTGGTCGGAGGTGTTGTCCCGGCGCGATTCTCCTTCGGCTCCTTCTCCTGCCTGCGAGCCCGTGCCTCCGGTGGACTCGCTGCTGCGTTGAGCTGCAGCAAGGCGAGCCTTCTTGGCTGCAGCGGCAGCAGAGGGGAGGAGGTGATCTGGTCGGGGGATGTCAGGCTGCGGCGGGTAGCTACTGTACAGCTCCGCGTGTCCCTGCAGAGAGTTCTTCAGTAAAGTAACGGTGCAAAAGCATTTATCTTCGGCAAAAGAAGTCGAATTCTTACTGGTTTGGGCGGATTTCGTGCGGAAAACAAAGTGGGCACGTACGGCACAGCGTCCACGTCTAGCAGCACCCGCTGAACCCGCTGGAGCGCGACGTCATCTGGCAAATCCTCTGCGCACATGCAAGAAGGATCAGCGGGGCTTGTGTACTCGAAGCCCAGGTGATGGCGCTGCTGGATGGGTTGGATGCAGCGTTTGTAAAATGCGAACATGACGGAGGCGCCGGTCACTCCTTTCTTCTTCTATGCCTCAATGATGTCCAGCAGCTCTCTAACTTGATCCATTTCCCCGCCGGAGGGTTCAAGGTTCCATTCTCCCCTCACTATCGGGGGTCTGTTCGACTTCATCGGAAGATGGGGAGCATGGTTTTCGATGTAAAACCAATGGTTTTTCCATCCAAGAAGATTTGAGGGGAATTTGTACGAAAGGTATTTTTCGCCGGCCTGCTGTCGCAGTTGGATGCCGGCGCCCCCTACTACAGACAGTTTCTTTGTGGTAGGCTGGGGTTTGACGCGGAAGAGAAAGCGGAATAGATCCCAGTGGGGTTCGATTCCGAGAAAAGCTTCGCAGAAGTGGATGAAAATGGAAATGTGGCAAATGGAGTTAGGGTTGAGGTGATGGAGCTCAAGCCCGTAATAATAAAGAAGCCCACGAAAGAAGGAACAAGTGGGGAGGGCCAATCCCCGTTTGGCAAAATGGAGGAATGTGACGATTTCGTCGATATTCTCCATGGGGAAAGGTTCACGGTATGAGGGGCGCCAGTTGACAAGGTTCTTTTCTTGCAGCAACCCCTCGGAAACTAGTTTGTTTAGATTGATGAGGGAGCACTTACTGTGTGTCCATTCTGCGGTTGATGGCTCCGCCTCTTTCTTCTTTTTCTCGATCTCTGACTTCTTGGACGCCATCTCCGATGCGCTGGCCACGAGATGCTCGGGGGCTGCAGGGAGAGGGGCGGGAAGGTCGGAGCGGGAGAATCTCCTAGGGGGGATAGCGGCGGCGCTTGGCTCAGATTGGGGATTTTGGTGGCTTTTGGCGGAATGCGGATTGATAGCACGGTTTCTTCCTACTGTTATCGCGGGGTTAAATAACCAGTGGGCTGGGGAAAAATTACTGTTCTGAAGTTCAAGAGTCACTTCCGAGAATATTCCAAATTTGAGGGGTCATTGGACGGAATGTTTGGATTAAATATTCGATTAACCATTTTTTCAGGGTTAGTCGGCCTGGAAAAAGGGGTTTCTTGAATTAATAATCTACTATCCATCATCTGTGCCATCATTTTGGTAATTTCACAAGTTGTCATTTTTTGCTTGCATGCCACGGTTGTTGGATCCTTATCTCCAAATTTTGTGGGATTTGGATTCAAGGCTCGGGGGCTGCGGGATACGTGGCATCGACTACTTATTTTTTGAATTTTTTGAAGGATAAGTAGGTTTGCAGATTAATGGGACCCTAAGCCTGATTCCTTGATTCAACCTAAGGCTCGGGGGCTACTCCGTATGGAGTGCGATTTTTCAATCGCACACCGTAGTAGGAATAAAATTCGGGGCATGAGCACCTCATAGCTTCGATGCAGTCAAGAAAGTACTCGAAGAAGGTTTTCAAGTTGAAGCTCCAGAAGAAGTCGAAGACTGCTTCGAAAGTACTCGATAAGCCTGCAGTACTCAGCTACGAAGAGCTCAGGGGCTTGTCAGACCCGGGGCCACCGGGCTGGGGACATAACGTAGTTTAAAGAGGTTTAAGAGATTAAGTCCATCTTATCTCTTATTCAGTTCGTCTATTTCTTGATTATCCCGTTTAAATAGGAGATAGAGCTAACCAACACGGAGGGGATCTACTCGAAGATATGTTCTGGTATGATCTCTCGGCGGAGGTTGGCTAGCACCTTTGTAACTCTGGCCTCTCGGATATATAAGGGTGGTCAGGAACCCCTCTCAAAACAGACGATCATTAGGTCATTCTATACTAAAGGCAATACAAACCATACAGGACGTAGGGTGTTACGCTCCGTGCGGCCCGAACCTATCTAAGTCTTGTGTTCCTTGCACCTTCGAGTTCCTGATCTCGGCGTCCCCTCACCCAAAATCTACCACCTTGGGTATACCCCTTGGTGGGCAGCCGATTAAACACCGACAGGGACGGGTCCCACTCCACGGACCAACCATCAGGCAAAGCATAAGGCCAAGGCATGGGGTAAGTAGGATCTTCAGAGACATTACCTGAAATAAAAACATATAGCAAGGCTGAGTACTCTAATACTCAGCAAGGCTTACCTGGAAATTTGGGTATACTTAGCCCATAACTAGACCATGAGGGCTTTATTAAGGGTTTTGGTTTTGTTTCAGCCGAAAAGCAACAAAGAGTAGGTCCTTACTTTCATATTTTAGCTTTCAGATTCTAGTTTCTTTAACCATTCTAAGTAAGCACCTGTAACTACTCAAGCAAGGTAGAGTCTTTTAAACATACACCAGTATTTCTCATCAACAGCATTACTCTTGTTACTCTATGTGGCAAAAGAGTTAAGAAGTCTCAAACTTCATGAGAAACGGATGATTCTGAATCGAATTTCAACCCTTGCAAGGTAAACCTAACTCACACGCTTGGAACACCAACAGGTCGTTCCGAAGCAACCGTTTGCCTTTCATTCCGGGTCGTGGAACAAAACCACCACAAGCGACTGCAGGACCATACGCACATCCAATGTGCAGGACATACGTCTGTAGCGCGACTACATGATCGTATTCCCGTCTGCTTTGCAGAACATACTCCCACAATCGGTGTGTGTAAACATAAAATAAAAATTGAGTGGTGGGGGACGAGTCCACTTGCCGGGCCGATTGGTTACTAGGCTTACCGCTTACCATATTTCGCGGCATGTGGCTAGTACTTTCAAACGCTTAACTGCCACTACCACACACTGCGACCTTAACCAAATTCATCAACACAGACGGGGTATCCTTTCTTTCCAAGATGCTACTTATAACCCCATCCGTCATCCTTATAGTGATTGCAGAATTGTAATCAATCAATTCCTATATCGTGCGAGTGACAGGTAATCACTCGACTTCTACCGGTTCTATTGGCATAGCACTGGTCGGACTCAGTTTCTAATATTCAGTACCTTGGTTCCTCGGGAGATGCATCTATGGTTTCCAGACAACTCCTAAGAACTTAATGCACAAATATATAACTATATAAGGGTAAATTGCAGTGTAAATAAGATACTGGGTTTATGTCCGGGGCTTGCCTTCACTGGCGGGGCTGGGGTTAGAGATGTTAATAATTTCTTCCGAACTCGGGTTCGGGGCTTCAGTTGATTCTCCGACGATGTTCCCGGCGTCTTCAGAGACTTCCCTTTCGGATTCCGGAAAGATTTGATAATCACCGTCGGCAAGAAACGTCGAGTCTACATGTGATGAAAAAGATGCAGTTAAGGAAATGCATAGATTGTCATTCTTCTTCACGATAAAGTTACCAACCAAAGAACATAACACCATCTATTAGCAAACAACACAATTGCCCCTTACTGGGCAGTCATTTATCGAGTATTAAATAATTTACTTAGTTACATTAAGCAACAGGGTCATCTACCCCAAACATTTAGTTAACTACATGAAGTAGCATGATTGACTACTAAACTAATTACACTTAACACTTTTATTAAATTAACTAGCTAATCACCTTGAAAAACCCTAAGTTATTCTTTAATATAGATCTACTAATCAAGTTCTATTTATTTTAGTTATTTTACACCTAATCATAGGTTGAAAATTTGTAGTTATGCTACACTTCATAGAAGCAACACCTTAGAATACTTTAATAATTTTCTATGAATAGAAGCTAGCATAAATGACTTAACTTTGTAATTAACCCAAAATTTCATAACTTGAAATATGACCTACTATTAATCCTAATATTTTTACCATGGATTACACATTCAAAAAGGAAGTTATGATAAAAATTTCAAATACAAACATCAACAGAAACACCCTTAATTGAAAATTTAAGCATTTCATCAACATATAACAAAAAATACTCGAAATCTAAGCAAATGAACAGTAAAGTACTCGAACTTTATACACAGAGCTATACATAGCACATACAATCTAAGTTCCAAATTTCAGCTATAACACATGCCTACAACATGAGATACAAATAAAACACTTATTTTCTAGTATTTAATCTACAACAGAAATTATACATATATAGCTCAAGTTCATTACACAAAAGTAGTCGAATTTAACTCAAGGATTCCAACAAAACTGGTTTGGCATTTTTATGAATTTTCTACAAATTTCTACGAATTTTTGAAGTTCACAGCTTTTGAATTTGGGGGGGGGGGCTCTGGAAATTTACAGGGACACCCTTCACATTTTTGAAATCCTTGTACTTATACCCTTGGGTCGTTGGGGAAGAAGGGCAGAGGGGATGCCGGCCAAATTCCGGTGAGGGGACGGCGAGGGGTCTGAGGATAAGTGGTCAGCGAGCACCAAGAGGTCAAGGCGCTCCTGTCAGAGGTCTTGGGAAAAGAAAGGGATGGCCGGAAGGGGCGTCTCCACGGCGGCCGAGACGGCGGCGGAAGGGTGCTTGTCGGCGATGGGATTCCCGGTGAGGAGGAGGACCAAGCTTGGGCTGGAGAGCTACAGCAAGGCAAGGGGAAGCTAATGGGGTAGTCGAATTGGACAGAGGAGGGGTGGAGGTAGGGGTTCGACGGCGGACAGGAGCTTACCGGCGGAAGGAGAACGGCGGCGAGGTAGAACGGCGGCGAGGTAGCTCCGGTGGAGGTCCGGCCACGGGGAATGGTTCGGGAGCTTCAGTGGAGCAAGGGGAAACTTCCTAAGGTGTTGTGGTGGCGCGGGGATGATTGGAGGGGGTTGCCCACGGCGAACAGAAGGGCGCTGGAGATGGAGGAGATGGCGGCGGTGGTGCTCGGGGTTCCAGGAAATCAAAGAGCAGAAACGGGAATGGAATGGGAAGAGAGGGAAGTAGTGCTGCTCTTGAACCAGAAGAGATGAGGTGAGAGGGTGCGCACGGGCAATGCCACGGCGATGGCGAGGTGGCGGCAGCAGAGCTGCGGGTCGGCGTGGCGCGCGCGCGAGAGATCCAGGGAGGAGAAGCTAGAGCGGCGCTCGGGTTGGGGGCGACGCGTGGAGTAGCTAGGAGCTGGAGGTGGCGCCGAGGCGCACCACATAGCTGGGTAAACGGTGCTGACACCGGCGGCAGGGGTGCAGCGGCGGAGCAGAGGAGTTGCCAGAGGAGGAAGAAGAGAGGAGGAGGTCCGAGGGACTTGGCTGGAAATTGCAAAATCCTCAGGGACTTCTCTATAAACAGAACATTTCCCACTAATCCAGAGCTCTAATGAGGAAATGGTCAAAAAGGAAGTTGTAGAACTTTTCAAGACCTATAACTTTGCTTTAGGGCTCAAGTTCAGAAACCTAAAGCACACTGAATTATTTTACCATTTTGCACTCAAAATAAACTTTGCATAAAACTTGTCCTAGTAAAGTAATTTTTATGAACTCTTGGGCTTATCTGCAAGCATTTAAGGCTGGTCATGATGACATTCACCTTTTTCACTTTGACCCTTAGAAATTTTTGAAAAGTTACTTTATACTTCAATTAATTTGCGTAAAGGGACTTATACTTTCATAAATTTACACAATTATCCTCATTTTCACAACTTTGCTAGATTTCCACACAATTTCACACAAATCAAACATTATTTCTATTGGTTTGATCTATTTGACACCTAGGGTGTCACAAAGATGTACTTGAGGCTTTTATGATCAGTATAGATATGGCACTTAGTACCCATCAGATGATGTCTCCATATCTCAAGTGCATGGATAACGGCTGCGAGTTCAAGATCATGTGTAGGATAGTTCTGTTCATGAGTTTGGAGTGCTCGCGATGCATAAGCAATCACTCGATTGTCTTGCATAAGCACACAACCAAGTCCGATTCCCGAAGCATCACAATAGATGTCAAAAGGTTTGGAAACATCCGGTTGAGCCAGAACTGGGGTAGTAGTGAGATGTGCTCTGAGGGTGTGGAATGCATCTTCACATTTCTGATCCTAGGAGAATTTAACTCCTTTCTTGAGCAGTTCAGTCATAGGCTTGGCTATTCTGGAGAAGTCAGGAATGAAGCAACGATAATAGCCAGCTAGACCAAGAAAACTGCGGATCTGATGGACTGAAGTAGGAGACTTCCAGTCCAGCACTTCTTGAACTTTACTTAGATCAATGGATATACCGTCACTGGAGATAGTATGACCTAGAAATTTAACGATATCCAGCCAGAACTCACATTTGGAGAATTTAGCGTACAAGTGGTGGTCTCTCAATCTCTGAAGAACAACATGGTGATGTTTCGTATGGTCTTCCGGATTTTTGGAATAAATCAAAATGTCATCAATGATGACCACTACGAATTTGTCGAGTTCTTGCATGAAGACAAAGTTCATGAGATACATAAAGTATGCTGGTGCATTGGTAAGATCAAACGACATGACCAGATATTCATAGAGTCCATATCTGGTGGAGAATGCCATTTTTGGAATGTCACTAGACCTGATCTTGATCTGATGATATCCGGAGCGGAGGTCAATCTTAGAGAATACCCGGGCTCTGGCTAACTGATCGAACAGAATGTCAATGCGGGGCAGAGGATACTTGTTTTTGATGGTTACCGCATTGAGGGGACGATAATCTACACATAGCCTTAAGTTATTATCCTTTTTCTTCACGAATAGGGCTAGACAACCCCATGGTGAAGCACTCGGACGAATGTAACCCTTATTAAGGAGGTCCTGGAGTTGGATTTTTAACTCTGCCAGCTCATTGGGTGGCATACGATAGGGCCTCTTAGAGATGGGGGCTGTGCCGGGTTGTAATTCTATGACAAACTCAATATTCCTATCCGGGGGCATTCCAGGCAAATCATCTGGAAAAACATCTGGGTATTCGCAAACAATAGGGATATCCTTTAACTTGATCCCTTCTACAGCATAGGCACAAGAGTTGTTGCATTCCCGTTGTGGAAGATAGAGAATAGTAGTTTCATGATCGGGTGAATCTATCTCCACGGCTCGGGAAGAGATATCTAATGACACTCGGTGCCTAGTCATCCAATCCATGCCTAGGAGAACATCCATTCCTTCTAGGTCCAATAACAGTAAATCTGTTTTTATCAGATTGCTACCCAATTGAATTGGCACCTTTCAATAAATTTGATTTGATGCAATTTTACCGCCAGGAGTCGTTATCATATAGGTGCCTTTAGTAGGATAGAAATCCAGGCCTGCTTTTGTTCCACATTTTGAACTAATAAAACTATGGGTTGCACCAGAATCAAAATGTATAATCACAGGTTGATAGTTTATAGAGAAAGTACCCGTCATTATTTGGCGCACCCTCGGGGAGTTCAGAGAGAGTTGTGAAGTTCACCCTCCCCTGGCGGACTTGTACCACTTGCTTCTTGCCCTTGCCCTTGTTGGTCAGGCTGGATGTTTGCCCTTGGAAAGATTTTCTGGGTTGAGGACAATCTCGGATGAAATGGGACGAGCTACCGCAATTGAAACAACGTTTGTTGTTGTTTCCTTGATTGGACAGCGGAAAGCTCGGCCTCGGGCCTTGCTGTTGTTGCTGCTGGGGTTGTGGTGTCGACGGCCGATTGAATCGAGCCTGCTGGGGAGGCCTGGCTACCCATCTGCCTGGTAGATTGTTTCGAAACGGGGCTCGGGTAGCGGTGTTCTGGACCAACCGATACCTTGGCGGTTGCACATTTGAGGGTCCCGTGGGTGTCTTCCGTTTCTTTTCTGCCCGGTGGGCAGAGATACAATCCTCTTGAGTAATGGCCATATTGACCAGTTCGTTGAAGTTGTCTGCCCTGACTAGGTTCAGCCATTCCTTAAGCTTTATGTTTAGGCCTCGACGGAAGCGATCCCGTTTACGGGCATCAGTGTCCGCATGATAGCCCGCATACTGGCACAGGTGATTGAAAGCCTGTGCATACTACATGACAGTGCGGGTTCCCTGGGTCAAAGTCAAAAATTCATTGAGCTTTCGCTCAATGAGTCCCTCTGGAATGTGGTGCGCTCTGAAAGCGGTCCGAAATTCGTCCCATGTGACAACATGATCAGTCGGTTGCATAGCGTAGTAATGGTCCCACCATATGCGGGCGGTGGAGCGAAGTTGTTGAGCCGCGAAGAGTGCCTTGTTCGCATCTGAGCATGGTGCCGATAACAATGCGAACTTGGACTCTATAGTGCGGAGCCATGCGTCAGCATCGAGGGGCTCGTCTGCTTTATGGAACAATGGGGGCTGAGTGCTGAGAAAGTCCTGGTAACCAGCTGATGGATGTTCATCACAGCCTCGGGACGGGTGATGAAATTGGTTCATCTGGGCCTGTACTAGCTGGTTAAGGAGTTCCGTTTGTCGTGCCATGACTTCCACTAGATTTGGCGGTGCTGGTGGCGGTTGTTGGGAACCGCTAGCTTGGTCTGGCCGGAAACCTTCCGGGGTTCCACGTGTAGCTCCAACCATATGAAACAAAGGAGATGTCCATAATTAACAACATGTTCTTGCTCCCATTTTCAGAAGATATACCATCGCTGAACAGATATGTTCTGTTTAACCAACATATTCCAGGTGCAAGGATATTGAAACAAAACAACGGAACACAAGGCTTAGATTATAAGGCAGACACTGGTTGTCCTTAACATATTACATCAGGGTGGTCCGATTTCTATGGTCAAGTCATACGTACACATGCCACATATATTACAGCAAATGGCCCTGGGTCCAGGTAGACTACTCACTACCCATGTCACAACATTCTACACTAGTTAAATCTGAAAGATCGACGATTTGGACAGCCTAGAAATCATCAAGGTCACCTACAGAGGACTGGCTGCAGGAAGAGGAGTGATCTGGCTGAAGGTTAGGCTCTGGGTTTCCGTGCTCGGAGTCGAGATCAGAAACTCCTTCAATTTTCTCCGGTTCTTCTTCTTCGCCTTCAGGTGCTTCAGGTACAACAGGAGGTGCTGGCTGCTGCTGAAGTTCGTTGATGTGAGCGTGGGCATCGTCAACCTCAAGGATGACATCGTGGACATGCTCCTGGAGGAACTCGATAATCGTGTTACGTTGAGTGATTATTGCATCACTCTCATTGATCTGATCCTCCCGGTGGACAATGGACTCATCTCGCTCTGCGATAATTTCCTCCTTTTCCATGACCAATGCTTGAAGTTCTTCTATCTAGGTGACCTGTCGATTAGCATTTCTGTAATGACCTTGAGCTATACCGGTCAACAGACTCATACCGTGGCGCAGTAAGATCTGATAGTGGTGCTGGGCATTCAGAAACCTGATGGTACCATGAAGCGTCTCTTCGGCTAAATCTCCCAGCATGTGACCATAATGAGCTATCCGAAAATTCCACTCGGGATCACTGGAATCTATTGCAGGGAATAGACCGATAGGATGCCCGGCAACTTCAGCGGGATGCTGGTTGCAAAAAGTGTGAATGTCGTCAAGAGCTACGGTCTCAATGGTGTCGACGAGACGATAGCTAACCACATCGACCTCGATGGGCTGCCACTGAGAACGAAAAGGGTGCTGAGGAATGGTCATCTTAACTCTGCACCAAGGAACATCTTCCTCCCTATATTCCACTCCATCATGCTGTGGGGGCTCGGTGTAGAAGAATAACCTAAGTGACTCCCACAAAAGACGGGAAAAACCCTCCCAGTGCAAGGCATTGGTATGGAGATGTCCTGCGTGATCCTAAAAGATGTTTGAAGGAGCCGGCATCTGAAGCAAGAATTCAAATGGTGAGATTTTGAAGGATGCTGAAAACTCAACTAAGGCTGCCACAAGAATCCTATTGAAACCACACTAGAGATAGACAATACTCTATATGTCCTTAAAAGAACAACACATTTAATGCACTTACTTTGCTTGATGATGGATTATGCATGCGCGTACTATTCGACCTCACAACCAAAACAATTGCCGAATATGTTTGGACTTATGTGGTTAATTTCGGTGGCATAACACATACGTCTCTCACTAATAACTAATCGATAAGTCCTATCCATCATAACCTCTTAATCATAGTTAGTGTACCTGCAGAAGACCATATTTATAGAACATGAACCTTTCATGGCAGCACGGCATGAAAGCGTCCTCAAACAGTACTGTTCACTATAGAAACAGTATCCGTACAATTTCCACCGTACGGACGATGTTAGCATATGTTACATCTGCAACGTATTCACGGGGGTACCGTATAAAATAGGGGTATGAACAGAGATCACCATACCCTGTGCCGAACCATATACTCCCAATATGATCAACTAATTGTTGATATATTGGCAGCATCTCAAGTAAGCCGCTGCTTGAGAAACACCGTTCGGTTCGCATCACCGACAGGAGGCCAATCTCCCTCAGTTGGCTGAGGATCCTTACCTTCTTACCTTCTTGTCTCAACGTTGAGGAACAAGACAATATGAATAGATATTTAGAGTTGGTTGTACTCGAAAATAAGTTTTGACAGAAAGTAGTGTGCAAGTTAGAGCTGAACTATACACATATACATACTAGTAGCCACCTGATTACTCCCATATAAACCCCTAGGGCTTCACGATCTAAGCACCAACCTTAACGAATCCAACGCATTTTGCAAATTCTTTTATTAAGCCAAATTTTATCCTGAAAACATTTTTAAGAACTGCTGTAGTTTTAATGCTGATTGTAAGAGTAAACCTACAGCTCTGATACCAGCTGTGGCAGAACCAATCCGCTTGAATTATTCCAGCTCAAGTGCGCTAGTCATCACTATACAGGCAATACTGACTCCACGCACTTCAAACGGAACAATCCATTGGTCTGTCAGGTCACCGCCCGATTCAACCACAGTTACATAGGATCGAGGTAGGTTTACCTCGCACGAAGGTGAGTTTACAATCATATCACAACTCGCTAACTTTTAATTTACAGAAATATTAGACCTTATTACAATTTGTTTCGATCTTAAAGTAAACTTATACAAACATTGTTTTAAACCACAAGCTATGCAAGCTTGTTTAGAGTCACAGCAGAAGAAATTAACATGCGACTACACATGTCGCGAAAGTTGACACCAGGCTCAGCCCGAAACATGGCGTCATTCCGGAGGGTCATTGCCAGCCGGGGACGGATCCCACACCACGGACCAGCCAAACGGAATAGAGGATGGCCAAGCTGGACTATCCGTTTGGTTCACACAGGCCATACCTAAAAGACAGACTAGCAAGACTGAGTATGCTAATACTCAGCAAGACTTACCCGTTTTATGATATACTTTGCCATGTAACTAGACTTATGAAAGCTTGTAATGGTTCTGGGTTTAGTTTCAGCTAAAAAGCAACAAAGAGTATGATCTAACTTTCATGTTTTAGTTTTCAGCTTCTAGTTGCATTAACCATTCTAGGTAAGCACCTATTCTAGACAAGCAAGGTAGAGATTACATCCATCAAGATTATTCCAATAATAGTTACTGTTCTTACTCTATGTGGCAGAAGGAACAAGCAGTCTCAATCTCCACGAGAAACGGACGATTCTAAATCGAGTTTCATAACCTTGCAAGGGTAAACCTAACTCACACGCTTGGAACATCCAATGATCGCTCCGAAGCAACCATTTGCCTTTTATTCCGACTCGTGGATCAGGGCCACCACAAGCGACTGTAGGACCATACGCACATCCAATGTGCAGGACGTACGTCTGTAGCGGGACTACATGACCGTACTCCTATCCGCTATACGGAACGTATTCCCGCACGTAAGTGCGTGTGCAAAAAACCAAATTATGAGTGGTGGGAGGTATGTCCGCTCCTCGGGCCGATTGGTCACTAGGCTTACCGCTTTCCATATTTCGCGGCATGTGGCTAGTACTTTCAAACGCTTAACCACAACTACCACACACTGCGAACTTATCAACTTTTATCAACACAGATGGGGTAACCTTTCGAGTCATGATACTGCACATGACCCCATCCATTATCCTTATAGTGATTGCAGAAGAGTAAACATTCAACTCCTATATCGTGCGAGTGACAGGAAATCACTCGACTTCTGCCGGTCCTATTAGTAAAGCATCTATTCGATAAGGACTCAAGCACAATACTTAGGTTCCTAGGATCCATGCATCTAGGGTTCCATTTCAACTCCTAGACTTAATGCATAACATAGATATATAAGTATAAAACTGTATAAGTGTAGTAATTTAAAATACGGAGTTATGCATCGGGGCTTGCCTTCTTGAGTGGGGCTGGGGTCAGGGATGTCAAGGACTTCCGAACCTTGGTTCGGTGTTTCAGTTAAATTCTCGACTACGTTCATCGGGTCTTCAGAAAACCCTTGTTCGTGTTCCGGGACTAGTTCGTAGTCGCCGTCGTCGAGTGTTGCTGACTCTACATGACATGCAATGATTTGAATTAGGTGGTTTTTGAGTCAAGAATTTCACTTCATGATAAAGTTGCAATCTAACAATTAATAAACATAACTTCATAACATAAGAAATTTGAATTCAACTCTACTATTGGTATCTTAATTCAATTATCATAATTAATTAAATTAATTGAATTAGATTAACAAGTTTGACTTTTATTTTGAATTCCACCAAGGCTATGGTCTTGAATTTTTGTGGGTAAGCTTACTTCTAGCACATGAGCTTACTATGAATTTTTCATAATTTTCTGAAAAAAAGAAACTAAAGCATTTGAATTAAGTTCAAATTTCAAGTTTAAATTCAAACCTTAGACAAAACAGTGCCATAAATTCTTGAAAGATTTACTATTAACTACTCAATTACAGAACATCACATGGTGAAAAGTTCTAAGCATGAAAACCTTAGTAACATGCTTGAATAAATTTAAACCATTTCAAGCTTGATTTGCATAAGTTTAAATTAGTTCAAGCTATGGTCCAGTACTGCAAGTGAAATTTGTACACAAGCTCACTCATACCCTAAAAAGGCTACACACCAAAAATCACAAGCAATAGAGTTAGCATGCAAAAGTTACACATAAGATACCCTTTTACTAAACTTTAAAATAACTCAAAAAGCATTTGGTTTCAAACCAGACTTTAATAACCAAAGTTGTAGAGCTCAACATTCGAAGTACAACAAAACTGATTTGGCAATTTTTGGATGTTTCTACAAATTCCTATGTATTTTCAAAATTGGCTGATTTGAAATGGGGGTACTGATTTTCCACAGAAAGGCCCCTGGAAAGATTTGAATCCTTGCAATTGGTTCCTTGGCCGGGTTTTACAGAGAAACCAATCGATGACGATCGAATTTCGGTGAGGGGGCTCACCGGCGGCGAGGGGAAAGTGGGGGGAAAGGTTCAGGAGCTCACGGCGGTCACGGGGGTAGCCGGTGTTGGGGAAGAGAGGGACTGAGACGGCGAGTCGATGGCGAACAGGGGCAGGCGGCGGGGTTCCGAGGGGCGGTGATGGCATTCCGGTGGTCGGAGGGTAGGAGAGCGGCGGGGAAGTAGCTAGAAAGCTTCCTCGAGATGATGTGGTGCTGGTGGTGTGCTTGGCAGGGGCTGAGAGGCGGCGGAGCGTCGGGACGATGGTGAGACCGAGTGGCGGCGGAGCTTGAGCTCACCGGCGCGGTGGTCCGGCTGCTCTAGTGCGGGAGAGTGAAATTGGGTGAGTCTTTGAGCATCTGTGGGTGGCGGCAGTGCTACTGGAGCACTGGATCGAGGGTGGGAGGCGGCAGAGGTAGCTGACAACGGCGAGCCGAGGCAACGGCGGAGCTCCGGCGAGAGTACTCGAGCGGAGGAAGGAAAGAGAGGTAATGCGGTGTAACACCCTAAGGTAATTTCCTTAAATTTTAATGAATTTATTTGGGCTCAAATAAAATTTCCAGAGTTTTCCCTGATTTATCTCGCGTTTAAAGTAATTTTATAAGGCAAGTAATTAAAATTTATTATAAGTCAACTTGCTTGTGCATTCATGCTGGTGCATGGTTTTATTTGTGTGGGTTTGAATTCAAAATTATTTGAATTCAAATGGAATGGTTTGAACGTTTGAGTGTGGAAAAGAAATAGGAAAGAAGGAGGGGAAAAGAAAGAGCAGCCCATGTCCTTCTCCCAGCGGGCCCAGCCCAAAACCCCTCTCCCTTCTCTCTCTCGGGCCTCCCTTCCCCTCCTCTCCCCGCGTGGGCTGCACCCCGGCCCAGATGTCCCTCAACCCCGCGCCCCTCTCTTCTCTCTCTTCCCGCGGCCCAGTATGCACCCGTGCCAGTCCAGCGCACGCACTATGCCCTCGCTCAGCCCACAAGCGCAACGCTCCCTCCTCTCTCTGACGAACTGGGCCGCCTGTCATCCCCATCCTTCCGCACTCCGTCCCCGCAACGGCCGCGCCGCGGCACGGCCGAAATCCCCGGTTCCTCCCCGCCGCAACCACACCCGAGACCTCTGGCCTGCCCTTCTTATCCCCCGGCGCCCTCCCTTGAACCCATTCCCCCAGCGCCGCCTCCAACAAACCCTAAACGCGCCGCCGCCTTGCCTTCGCTCGGGGCAGAGCTCCGCCGCCGTGGGTACGCCGCTCCCCTGCGCCCTAGCTCCGACCGGATCTCGCAGGAGTTTCACCCGAGCACCAGGAACCTCTCCGCGGCCGCCTTCTTCGACTCCGGCCCACGTAGCGGTCGGTCTACGGAGCTCGCCGCCGGTCTTGTTTTCCGCCGAGCGTCCGGTCAGTTCCGGCCTCGGTGAGCTACCCCCCTGCCCTTCCTCTCCGTTGTCCTGCTTGTCCCGACCCGTTGCACGCCCATGGGCCTGGAGCACAGCCCAGCCAGCGCTCCGCCGCCGCGGGTACGCCGCTCCCCTGCGCCCTAGCTCCGACCGAATCTTGCAGGAGTTTCACCCGAGCACCAGGAACCTCTCCGCGGCCGCCTTCTTCGACTCCGGCCCACGTAGCGGTCGGTCTACGGAGCTCGCCGCCGGTCCTGTTTTCCGCCGCGCGTCCGGTCAGTTCCGGCCTCGGTGAGCTACCCCCCTGCCCTTCCTCTCCGTTGTCCTGCTTGTCCCGACCCGTTGCACACCCGTGGGCCTGGAGCGCAGCCCAGCCAGCGCTCCGCCGCCGCGCACGCCAGGGATTTGCCGCGGTAGTGCCTCTGTAGCACGGCAAGTTTTCCCCCCTTGCGAGTTAGACTGGCTCGGCCTCACGCTGCACAGGTGCACGCGATCCCTTTTGCAACCGCCGCGAGCCGCTCAGTCCTGGATCGCCCGATCCATAATGAGTGAAGAGGATTAAATTGAGCTGGGAGTGGATCAGAACCGCAGGATCCAGATCCAACCGTCCTAATCGGAAGATACCGGTTCGGGGTGAGATTGAGTCAGAGCCGTCCGATTTAGATCGGGTGGCCGTGATGAGCGCGTACCGCTTCGCGTTAGGGATTAGATCGGAGCCGTTAGATGACGATCCAAGGGCCCAGAACAGAAGTTACCCCTTCCGCCGTTCTTTTTTGCTAAAGAGCCCTCGGGTTTTTCTGAAAACAACCCGCACTCCAGGGTAGTTCAAAAGTAACTACAGTTAAGTCCTATTTTATGCTTTTAGACCCCTGAGCTTTCCAGATTTTGAACCCGCCGTCCATGCCACGTGTTTTCACATACTAGCCCCTGAGTCTATGCTTTAATTACGTTTAGGTCCCCAGTTTTCGCGCAGAACCCCCTGGAAGTTCTATTTTTCTCGCAAATAGGTCCCTGGACCTTGTTTCGAGCGTAGTTTTCACGTTTTAGCTCCGTTTTAGGTGTTCTTTATATCCACGCGATCGTTGTAACGCGTAGAATAGTTTTAGACCAGTTTTGTGTACTGTTCTAATGTATTGGTGTACTGTTTCTTATGTTTTGTCCTCATTTGCATGTATGTGTATATGCTGGACTATGTTTTGGCGTTGCGACCGTGAGTAGACGCGGAGCCTTTGGACGAGTACCAGGAGCAGCCATCTTCCGAGCAGTTCGAGCAGCAGCCAGGAGAGTACGAGGAAGGCAAGTATAACATGAACCTCCCATCACTTTTTAAATACAATTTCATACTGCATTTTAATACTGTATGCCTATAAGGACTTTCCTAGCCACCTTATATCCTTTATATATCCTTTGGGTTGCATTTTGGTTAGTTGTGCTAGGTTGCTGCGCTATAACACACTTGGTTCTTTTTAATTAAATGTGATTAATGGTATATGCAACTTAATTTTGGGAGTGGCCCTCTGTGCTGTGTGCTTGAGTGGCTCACGTCTCGATAAAAGATGTTTTGTTAGAAACAAGGTTTAGGGGGCCAGCACGGTGCTTAGTGCTTGGTTGGCCACTCTCCATAAGGACCGGTTCATAGAGCGACAACCTGGGACAACCGCGCAACCACAAGACTGGAATGGGATGGTTTTGACTTACTAATTAGGTCGTGTTGGTTCGGGAGTAACTTACCTGCGTGGGCAAGAGGGGTGGTAAGCTTCAATGGTCCCTGCTCCTCCGGCTTGGTCTGTGCTGTGTGTCTTGTACCCCCGGAGGTGGGCCCCATCGTCGCTGATCCAGAATCCTTAGCGGTTACACCTTACCAACGTGATTCTTTGTAACGGTCTCGTAGTGTGCTTGCTAGCCATCTCACCTAAGGAAGTGTGATGAACACCTAGCGTAGCTCACGACTTGTGGGTAAAGTTGTGCAATCTCTCGAGAGTGTAAAACTGATATATCAGCTGTGCTCACAGTCACGAGCAGCCCAGATCCTCCTTTTGATTAGTGGGGTTATCAACCTTTGATTAGGGAGATTCCCCGGGGTGGTTTTGGTTTGGATGGTTCTCAGTAGTTCTTAATTAATACTGATTAATTTCTTATGCAATTGGGTTATGGTAATTCATCCACTTGTAGTAATTAGCTTTGATAAAATTTGCCAAGACTAAAAGCTAATGCAGTTTAGTCAGCCAGCCTAGAGCCTCATAGTTTGTGTTATACTTGTTGACTACTAGTTTGTACTCACACTTGCCTCTCTACTCTTCTGTTCTATCTCGGTTGTCTTCGACTGCTGCTCAGTGCCCGGCAACGTGGAGGACTACATCAGCAGTTTCGACGACTTCTAGGCGTTTGTCTCCCAGTCGACGTCCCTGTGGCGCCCAGCTCTTCATGTATTCATTTTACGCTTCCACATTCCTTGAACTGATTCTTGATTCAGTTGTAATAAAGATATTCATTTTCTAATTTATACGCTTTTATTCGTGACATGTGTTGTGATATCTTGATAATCTGTTGTATATATGCGCGACTTGATCCTGGCGCATATATGATTGCTCGATTTATGTTCTTATAAATCGGGTGTGACAGATTGGTATCAGAGCCGTGTCGACTGTAGGACGAAGCCTAGATAGAACTGGTTGAGTTTAGGACTTTTTTTCGCTTGCCTTGCTTCCGCAAATCTTCAACCATCATTTTTCTGCTTCTATTCCTTGAGTCTTAAGCCCTTGATTTGCTATCTCCCCTGTCTTTTCTGAGAAATAGCTTGAGCTTTCCATAGACGTTGGCCTGAGTCGCCTAACCCTGTAATTTATAAGTTTAGGCTGTCCCGATAAAAATACGCTAGAACGAGTGTGTTAGTCGAGTGGTGTGATAAACTCGACTAAGTTGTGAACATTGAATGGTTGTTATTGTGCAAATGTATGATTTGGATCTTTGGTTGATTGCATAGTTTAGTAGTTAAAATTGTTCATGCAAATCGACCCTAACCCAACTTGAACTAAATAATAAAATTTGAGTTAGATCGTTGGGGGTAAAACCGGTATTCCTTTCTTTCTGCCATATCCTTCCGAAGTTTCATTTCCGCAGCTGCACAATATCTCCTTCTTATAAATTTCGGTTGTTGCAATCAGATGGTGAACACCAGGCGCACCGGTTCCGGTTCTGACCAGTAGGAGCAGAACAACCAGGGTACTGGTCAGCCGCTGCCGATGCCGCCACCACTGACCCCGAAGCAGTTCTTCCAGCTCCAGATGCAGATGATGGTGACCTTGAACAATACTGTTCAGGCTCTGTAGCACATCCACGCCCAGCCACCGCCTCCTCCGCCGCCTCAGCCTCGTGATCGGCGAGCGGATTTCCTGAGAGGTCATCCTCCGACCTTCTCTCATGCCATGGATCCACTCCAGGCAGACGACTGGCTTCGTTCGGTGGAGCGCCAGTTGGTTGTTGCGCAGTGCGACGACCGGGAGAGGGTTCTGTATGCAGCAGGGCAGCTGCGAGGCTCCGCTCTCGACTGGTGGGAGTCCTACCCGGTTCAGGACCGCGACTCTCTCACCTGGGTCCAGTTCCGTGAGCGCTTCAGGAACCATCATATCCCTGAGGGCATAATGAAGATGAAGCAGAAGGAGTTCCGTGCTCTTAAGCAGGTGAATTTGAATGGAATCCCCTGCAGTTTCTTTTGAGCTTCGATCTATCCTTAATCTCTTTTGTGAGCCTGACCCATTGAGCGATTTCTATCCTTGTTATCTGTGTTGTCATTTCAGGGATCTATGACGGTGATGGAGTACCGTGACCGTTTCCTTCAGCTTGCCCGCTACGCCCCTGCTGATGTCGCTCGTGATAGCGATAAGCAGGAGTATTTCAAGGAGGGACTAGATGATCACATCCAGTATGCGCTGCTGAACCACCGCTTCGACAACTTCAACCAGCTGGTTGATGCTGCCCTCAACACCGAGCGCAAGCGCCGGGAGATTGAGGATAAGAAGAGGAAGATGGCTCCATCCTCTTCGGGCAGCAACACTCGTCCCCGATATCAGCATCCACCTCAGCAGCAGCCGCAGAGGCCGCCCCAGCAGTACCAGCAGCGGCAGCAGTACCCGCCTCGTCCTCAGCAGCAGCCGCAGGCGGGGCAGGGTCAGAGGCTTCCAGCGCCTCCGGCTCCACCAGTTCCGAGGCAGGGAGTGCCTACTCCTCCTGCCGGGCAGCAGGCCGCTGCATTTCCGTGAGTGTGCTTTCACTGCGGCGAGCCGGGGCACTACGCCAACGTCTGCCCCCGGAAGGCGCAGGCAGGACAGCAGGGGCGTGCAGCACCGCCCAAGGCCCCAGCTCAGGGCAGGGTGAACCACGTGACGGCCGAGTCAGCGGCCGAGGCTTCTAACGTGGTCATTGGTACGTTCATGGTCAACACCCATCCTGCTACCGTGCTTTTTGATACTGGTGCTACACATTCTTTCATCACCTAGTCTTTTGTTGAGCATCATGGTATTCCTACTAGCACATTAAAGAGGTGCATGTTAGTATCTTCACCGGGAGGGCAGTTGAGGTCTCATATCTTCTGTCCCAGAGTCAGTGTGGCCATAAGGGGAGTAGATTTCAGTGCAAATCTGATGGTGCTAGACACCAAGGGCATTGATGTGATCCTCGGGATGGAGACTCTTGCCAAGTGGGGAGTCCGGATAGATTGTGCTCAGAGGACGGTTCTTCTATCAGCATCGGATGGTCAGGAGGTCACTGTTGGAGCTACAGAGCCTTCTGGATTTCTTCATCAGATGGAGGCTAGACCCACGGATGGTATTCGCGTGGTGTCTGAATTCCCGGATATCTTTCCGGATGATTTGCCAGGTATGCTGCCTGATCGCGACATTGAGTTTTCCATTGATCTCTTGCCTGGCACAGCTCCTATTGCTAAGCGGCCCTATCGTATGGCACCTGTTGAGCATGAGGAAGTTAAGAAGACCATCGACGAGTTGCTAGCCAAGGGCTATATCCGTCGCAGTTTCTCTCCTTGGGCTTTTCCTGTATTGCTTGTAGAGAAGAAGGATGGTGCAAAGAGGATGTGTGTCGATTATCGGGATCTGAATGCAGTCACCATCAAGAACAAGCATCCATTGCCGCGTATTGAGGATCTCTTTGATCAGCTTCAGGGTGCTTGTGTATTCTCGAAGATTGATATGCGTTCGAGTTATCATCAGCTGAAGATTCGTCCTGAGGATATTCCAAAGACGGCATTCACTTGCAAGTATGAGCTATACGAGTATACGGTCATGTCCTTTGGCTTGACCAATGCTCCGGCTTTCTTCATGCATCTGATGAACAAGGTTTTCATGGATTATCTGGACACCTTTGTGGTGATATTCATTGACGATATCCTGATATATTCCAAATCAGAAGCAGAGCATGAGAAGCATCTGAGGCTTGTGTTGCAGAGGCTCAGAGAGCACAAGTTGTATGCCAAGCTCAGCAAGTGCGAGTTCTGGATTGACGAGGTTCCATTCCTCGGTCATGTTATCTCCAAGGGAGGTATTGCTGTGGACCCTGGGAAGGTGAAGGATGTGCTTGACTGGGTTGTACCGCAGACAGTGAAGGAAGTTCGCTCTTTTCTAGGCTTAGCAGGTTATTATCGGAGGTTCATTAAGAATTTCTCCAAGATTGCGAAGCCTTTGACTTCCTTGATAGAGAAGGGTGTGGATTTCTCTTGGACTAATGAGCGTCAGAAGGCCTTCGAGGAGCTGAAGAAGAGGTTGACTACGGCGCCAGTCCTTACCCTGCCGACCAGAGCAAGAGGTTCACAGTGTATAGTGATGCTTCGAGGGATGGTCTCGGTTGCGTCCTGATGCAGGAAGGCAGAGTGATAGCTTATGCTTCGCGGCAGTTGCGCCGGCACGAGCTGAACTATCCCACTCATGATCTGGAGTTAGCCGCAGTTGTGCATGTTCTGAAGATATGGAGGCATTACTTGTTTGGGCAAAGGTGTGACATTTACACCGATCACAAGAGCCTCAAGTATATTTTCACTCAGAGTGAGCTGAACATGCGGCAGAGAAGATGGTTAGAGTTGGTCAAGGATTATGACCTGGAGATTCACTATCATCCGGGCAAGGCTAATGTTGTAGCAGATGCTCTGAGCAGGAAGAGCTATGTTAACATGGCCGTGGCTTTTCAGATGCCTCAGGAGTTATGTGAGGAGTTTGAGTAGTTGAGTCTGGGTTTCTTGCATCACACCTCGGGTACATCATTCGAGGCAGAACCCACTCTAGAGGCAGAGATCAGGCAGCATCAGAAGGAGGATAAGAAGTTGCAGGAGATCCGTGAGTTGCTCAAGATTGGCAAAGCCCCCCATTTCAGAGAGGATTATCAGGGTACCTTGTGGTACAAGGGTCGTATATGTGTGCCGGATGTGAATGACCTCAGAAAGTTGATTCTGAGTGAGGCTCATGATACAGCGTATTTTATCCATCCTGGCAGCACAAAGATGTATTACGACCTGAAGGAACGATTCTGGTGGTGTGGAATGAAGCATTCTGTTGCGGAGTACGTGGCTATCTGTGACACTTGTCAGCGTGTCAAGGCAGAGCATCAGAGGCCAGCAGGGTTATTGCAGCCATTGAAGATTCCAGAGTGGAAGTGGGAGGAGATCACTATGGACTTCATTGTTGGCCTACCCCGTACTCAGAAAGGGTACAACTCCATATGGGTAGTAGTGGATCGGTTGACGAAGGTTGCTCACTTCATTCCGGTGAACACTACTTACTCCGGTGCTAGACTCGCAGAGTTGTACATCTCCAGGATTGTCTGTCTGCATGGCATTCCAAAGAAGATTATATCTGATCGAGGATCTCAGTTCACTTCACGGTTCTGGGAGCAGTTACATGATTCGTGGGATACGAAGCTGCGCTTCTGTACTGCTTATCATCGTCAGACAGATGGGCAGACAGAGAGAACCAACCAAGTGTTGGAGGATATGCTTCGAGCCTGTGCTATTCAGTATGGTACCAGCTGGGATAAGTGCCTGCCTTATGCAGAGTTTTCGTATAACAACAGCTATCAGGCCAATCTGAAGAAATCCCCTTTCGAGGCCTTGTACGGTCGAAAGTGCAGGACTCCGCTGTATTGGGATCAGATTGGCGAGAGGCAGGTGTTTGGTCCGGGTATTGTTGAAGAGGCAGAACAGCTGGTACAGCAGGTGCGAGAAAATCAGAGGGTCGCTCAGACTCGTCAGAAGAGCTATGCGGATGTTCGTCGTCGAGATCTGACCTTTGCAGTGGGTGATCATGTATACCTGAAGATCTCGCCGATGAGAGGAATCCGCAGGTTTAATGTAAGAGGGAAGCTAGCCCCTCGATATATTGGTCCGTTCAAGGTGTTGGAACGGAAAGGTGAGGTGGCATATCGCTTGGAGTTGCCTCTCAATCTCTCAGGAGTGCACGATGTGTTTCACGTGTCACAGCTGAAGAAGTGCTTAAGAGTGCCAGAAGAGCAAGCACCGATAGAAGGGTTGGATGTGCAGGAAGATCGGACCTACATCGAGCATCCGGTGAAGATTCTGGAGACGTCTGAGAGAGTTACTAGAAACAAGAAGATCAAGATGTGCCGAGTTCAGTGGAGTCATCACACAGAGGATGAGGCTACGTGGGAGCGAGAAGATGAGCTGAGGAAGACATATCCCGATCTCTTTGCTAGCTAGCCTATCCGAATCTCGGGACGAGATTCCTGTAAGGGGGGTAGGTTTGTAACACCCTAAGGTAATTTCCTTAAATTTTAATGAATTTATTTGGGCTCAAATAAAATTTCCAGAGTTTTCCCTGATTTATCTCGCGTTTAAAGTAATTTTATAAGGCAAGTAATTAAAATTTATTATAAGTCAACTTGCTTGTGCATTCATGCTGGTGCATGGTTTTATTTGTGTGGGTTTGAATTCAAAATTATTTGAATTCAAATGGAATGGTTTGAACGTTTGAGTGTGGAAAAGAAATAGGAAAGAAGGAGGGGAAAAGAAAGAGCAGCCCATGTCCTTCTCCCAGCGGGCCCAGCCCAAAACCCCTCTCCCTTCTCTCTCTCGGGACTCCCTTCCCCTCCTCTCCCCGCGTGGGCTGCGCCCCGGCCCAGATGTCCCTCAACACCGCGCCCCTCTCTTCTCTCTCTTCCCGCGGCCCAGTACGCACCCGTGCCAGTCCAGCGCACGCACTGTACCCTCGCTCAGCCCACAAGCGCAACGCTCCCTCCTCTCTCTGACGAACCAGGCCGCCTGTCATCCCCATCCTTCCGCACTCCGTCCCCGCAACGGCCGCACCGCGGCACGGCCGAAATCCCCGGTTCCTCCCCGCCGCAACCGCACCCTAGACCTCTGGCCTGCCCTTCTTATCCCCCGGCGCCCTCCCTTGAACCCATTCCCCCAGCGCCGCCTCCAACAAACCCTAAACGCGCCGCCGCCTTGCCTCCGCTCGGGGCAGAGCTCCGCCGCCGCGGGTACGCCGCTCCCCTGCCCCTAGCTCCGACCGGATCTCGCAGGAGTTTCACCCGAGCACCAGGAACCTCTCCGCGGCCGCCTTCTTCGACTCCGGCCCACGTAGCGGTCGGTCTACGGAGCTCGCCGCCGGTCCTGTTTTCCGCCGCGCGTCCGGTCAGTTCCGGCCTCGGTGAGCTACCCCCCTGCCCTTCCTCTCCGTTGTCCTGCTTGTCCCGACCCGTTGCACGCCCGTGGGCCTGGAGCGCAGCCCAGCCAGCGCTCCGCCGCCGCGGGTACGCCGCTCCCCTGCGCCCTAGCTCCGATCGGATCTTGCAGGAGTTTCACCCGAGCACCAGGAACCTCTCCGCGGCCGCCTTCTTCGACTCCGGCCCACGTAGCGGTCGGTCTACGGAGCTCGCCGCCGGTCCTGTTTTCCGCCGCGCGTCCGGTCAGTTCCGGCCTCGGTGAGCTACCCCCCTGCCCTTCCTCTCCGTTGTCCTGCTTGTCCCGACCCGTTGCACGCCCGTGGGCCTGGAGCGCAGCCCAGCCAGCGCTCCGCCGCCGCGCACGCCGGGGATTTGCCGCGGTAGTGCCTCTGTAGCACGGCAAGTTTCCCCCCTCGCGAGTTAGACTGGCTCGGCCTCACACTGCACAGGTGCACGCGATCCCTTTTGCAACCGCCGCGAGCCGCTCATTCCTGGATCGCCCGATCCGTAACGAGTGAAGAGGATTAGATCGAGCTGGGAGTGGATCAGAACTGCAGGATCCAGATCCAACCGTCCTAATTGGAAGATACCGGTTCGGGGTGAGATTGAGTCAGAGCCGTCCGATTTAGATCGGGTGGCCGTGATGAGCGCGTACCGCTTCGCGTTAGGGATTAGATCGGAGCCGTTAGATGACGATCCAAGGGCCCAGAACAGAAGTTACCCCTTCCGCCGTTCCTTTTTGCTAAAGAGCCCTCGGGTTTTTCTAAAAACAACCCGCACTCCAGGGTAGTTCAAAAGTAATTACGGTTAAGTCCTGTTTTATGCTTTTAGACCCCTGAGCTTTCCAGATTTTGAACCCGCCGTCCATGCCGCGTGTTTTCACATACTAGCCCCTGAGTCTATGCTTTAATTACGTTTAGGTCCCCAGTTTTCGCACAGAACCCCCTGGAAGTTCTGTTTTTCTCGCAAATAGGTCCCTGGACCTTGTTTCGAGCGTAGTTTTCGCGTTTTAGCTCCGTTTTAGGTGTTCTCTATATCCACGCAATCGTTGTAACGCGTAGAATAGTTTTAGACCAGTTTTGTGTACTGTTCTAATGTATTGGTGTACTGTTTCTTATGTTTTGTCCTCGTTTGCATGTATGTGTATGTGCTGGACTATGTTTTGGCGTTGCGACCGTGAGTAGACGCGGAGCCTTTGGATGAGTACTAGGAGCAGCCATCTTCCAAGCAGTTCGAGCAGCAGCTAGGAGAGTACGAGGAAGGCAAGTATAACATGAACCTCCCATCACTTTTTAAATACAATTTCATACTGCATTTTAATACTGTATGCCTATAAGGACTTTCCTAGCCACCTTATATCCTTTATATATCCTTTGGGTTGCATTTTGGTTAGTTTTGCTAGGTTGCTGCGCTATAACACACTTGGTTCTTTTTAATTAAATGTGATTAATGGTATATGCAACTTAATTTTGGGAGTGGCCCTCTGTGCTGTGTGCTTGAGTGGCTCACGTCTCGATAAAAGATATTTTGTTAGAAACAAGGTTTAGGGGGCCAGCACGGTGCTTAGTGCTTGGTTGGCCACTCTCCATAAGGACCGGTTCATAGAGCGACAACCTGGGACAACCGCGCAACCACAAGACTGGAATGGGACGGTCTTGACTTACTAATTAGGTCGTGTTGGTTCGGGAGTAACTTACCTGCGTGGGCAAGAGGGGTGGTAAGCTTCAATGGTCCCTGCTCCTCCGGCTTGGTCTGTGCTGTGTGTCTTGTACCCCCGGAGGTGGGCCCCATCGTCGCTGATCCAGAATCCTTAGCGGTTACACCTTACCAACGTGATTCTTTGTAACGGTCTCGTAGTGTGCTTGCTAGCCATCTCACCTAAGGAAGTGTGATGAACACCTAGCGTAGCTCACGACTTGTGGGTAAAGTTGTGCAACCTCTTGAGAGTGTGAAACTGATATATCAGCTGTGCTCACAGTCACGAGCGGCCCAGATCCTCCTTTTGATTAGTGGGGTTATCAACCTTTGATTAGGGAGATTCCCCGGGGTGGTTTTGGTTTGGATGGTTCTCAGTAGTTCTTAATTAATACTGATTAATTTCTTATGCAATTGGGTTATGGTAATTCATCCACTTGTAGTAATTAGCTTTGATAAAATTATCCAAGACTAAAAGCTAGTGCAGTTCAGTCAGCCAGCCTAGAGCCTCAAAGTTTGTGTTATACTTGTTGAGTACTAGTTTGTACTCACACTTGCCTCTCTACTCTTCTGTTCTATCTCGGTTGTCTTCGACTGCTGCTCAGTGCTCGGCAACGTGGAGGACTACATCAGCAGTTTCGACGACTTCTAGGCGTTTGTCTCCCAGTCGACGTCCCTGTGGCGCCCAGCTCTTCATATATTCATTTTACGCTTCCGCATTCCTTGAACTGATTCTTGATTCAGTTGTAATAAAGATATTCATTTTATAATTTATACGCTTTTATTCGTGACATGTGTTGTGATATCTTGATAATCTATTGTATATATGCGCGACTTGATCCTGGCGCATATATGATTGCTCGATTTATGTTCTTATAAATCGGGTGTGACATGCGGCATGGTGGAATGAGTAAAAAAAGTCAAGAGGGACACCTGGGCAAGCTTTAAGACCAGGGGAGGCACGGCGCGCGTGAAGCAGCTGCTGGCAAACTCAGCGGCGCGACGTGGAGGGGCAGGGAGAGGGCCAGCAGAGGCCGGGAAGCGGTGGGTGCGGTGCTGGAGGGGCACGTGGCGCGGAGAAGAGCGGTGCGGGGTAGCTGGAGCTCCAAAAAATGGCCGGCGAAGGTGGCGGGGTCACGGGCGCGACGCAGAGCAGGGGGAGGGGCTGGAGGTTGAAGACAAGGACTGATCTGCGATTTTCCAAAAAATGCAGGGACTCCACTGTAAAGCCAAAACAACTTTCATACCATAGCTCAAATGAAAATGTGCCCAAAAACAAAAGTGTAGAGCTTAGAAAGATCTACAACTTTACTTTAAGGTTCAGTTTGAAAAGTGTTATCACCGTATTTTGACCAGGTCAGAAGTGGGCCACGGAGCAAGATGGGCTTGGAAGGCGGTCGTGACAAAGCTTGCGAATCGGGCCCGCGTGGAAGATGGAGGCCATAAGGCCGTGTAAATTAGGAATAAACAGTTAAGATTCGTGTTGTGTTAGGCTAGGGTTAGTTAAAGAGAACAAGTCTACGGACTATAAATATGTACCGCGAATAAACGAGAGAGAGAATCAATCATCATCAACTCTCGGCGTATCGCCTCCCCTGTTTAGGGTTCTTCATCGGGTAAGCGCCACGCGACCCCGATCACGTCTTGCGTGATCGGGGTAGCGTTACCTTTGCTCGTTCGCTCATACGTTGCTCGTGCTGAAGCCTTGTAGATGGCGAGTAGCGTTATTTATCTTAGCATGCGTTGAGTAATCTTTTCTTTTGGTGCTTTCATTGTGCTTTATGCGTTACTCTCGCATGTTTGATCATCGTACCTGTTCGTGGGTATGATGGTTTTATCTTGTTTCGTAGCTGTCAGTAGATCCAATCTGTTATGGCTGGCTTCTATGTATTTAGAAGCTTGGTTCAATATGTGCACGATTAGGCCTTGCAAACGAGTTGAATGATTCGATAGAATGCTCTGTGTCGGCTTTTTGATTGAATAGAGGCTGTTCGGGAATCGGCTTTTAGTTGTTTTCTCGCTCTCTGTTTGGATCGTTTTGTCGATGCTCTTGTGTATCTGTTAGGCTCAATTACGTGTAGGATGTTCCGATCGTGTAGTGAGGGCTTAGTTGTTGTGGATTGGATTAGATTGCATTTATGAAGCAAGTTTTATTTAAATATATACATACGTACCAGTTTCCATATTGCCTATTCTAAAGATCCGATCCGGTATTGACGCAATCGGCTCTTCATAGCCGATGCCGGGGAGGAGGTAATGAGCCGATCACGGCTCGGATTGACCTATACACATGTCTGTGTATGCAGGAGTTGGACACGTCACACCTTCCTGATCGGGTGTAGGATCAGGTGGCACGCCTAGCAACTCTCAGCCAGGGCGCGCGCCAGATCACTGGGCCGTTGACTGAGGGACCGGGGCCCACCAGCCGTCCCGGAAGCCTCCCGGCTCCTCGTGTTGCCTGTCGCTGCCCGCCGGCGGGTTTTGACCGACAACACATTCTGGCACGCTCGGTGGGACCTTCTTCATCGACTTCATCATCATCATCGGCATCTTCTTCATCGACTTCGTCATCTTCATTGACTCCGTCAGTGGTAGTCAACAAGATGGCAAGGGAGGATCCGATTTCTTATGAGGAGCTTTCTGCTGAGCACAAGCAAAGGTACGACGAAATCAAGGCTCAGTTTGAAGCCGATCTCATCGGCTCTTTCGAGAGAACTCGCAACCATGGTATCAGGTGGAGAGGTTTTTCACCTGAGGGTGCTCTTGATGGAGTGGATCTGTCTATCCCGTCCGAGGATCGTACCAGAGCTTTGCGGCAGGAGGTGAATTATGCAGTGGCTCATTCGTTGCACCGGCATTCCGAAAGTCTGGTTAATGCTTTTGAGCGTGTGGCTTTACGGGTGGTCCAAGAAATAATGAAGCATCAACATTCTCCGACTGGACCCGCTCTGGGAAGCCATAAGGGAGAGTTGCCGTTCCAGACTAGGCCTCCTTTGCCTTATGCGCTTGCAGCAGCGGAATCACATGGTGCTCCAGCTTACGTGGTTTACAAAGTGGGAGGTGATCCTACAGACCACCAGTTCTTCAGCGAACCGCCCAAAGAAATCCCACATGGTTACATGTGCGCATACATCCCGGATAGCAATAACCCAATGCATCTCTCACAGAAAGTAGCTGGAGGGGTTCCTGGAGCTGACGCGGATAAGCAAGCTTGGTTAGCAACCTATGCTACAGGGCCGAGTCATGATAGTGTGCACTCGGCCCCCGGATTACAAACAGCGGAGCAGATTGGTGCTATCCTGAGGGATCAGTTTGGTATTTTGCCGAAAAGGAGAGCGATCGGCTATACAAAGCCGTATCCGAGTGATTATGACCTAATTCCATTGCCACCCAAATATCGGCTCCCTGAGTTTACCAAATTCAGTGGGGCAGAAGGTGCTAGTTCCATCGAACACGTGAGCCGATATTTGGCACAATTAGGTATGATTTCTGTGTCGGATCCGCTACGAGTAAGGTTCTTCTCACAATCGCTTACGGGATCGGCTTTCGGGTGGTACACGTCATTGGGTCCTGACTCCATCCGTACGTGGAAACAGTTGGAAGAACAATTTCATATTCAGTATCACTCAGAAGCTGCAGATGCAGGGATTGCCGATTTGGCCCAAATGCGACAGAAGCGTGGAGAAACTGTGGCGGAATTCATTCGACGCTTCAGGGAGATGAAAAATAGGTGTTATTCAACACGGATCCCAGAAAAGGAAGCTGTGGAACTGGCATCTCTAGGGTTGTTGAAGCCGATTCGAGATCTGGCTTTTCAATTAGAATTTACTTCGCTGGCACATCTGGTCCAGAAGTTGACGATGTACGAACAGCGTCACCCTGAGCTGTACCAGGAAAAGTTCAAGCGTCAAGTAGCGTTAGCTGACACTGAAGAAGCCGATGACTCCGAGGAAGAAGCGGAAGTATCAGTTGCGGAATGGGCTCGTGGTGCGAATCCCGTATCGTGCAAGTGGGTAAAGCAAACAGGACCGGCAAAGGGGTTTGATTTCGATGTAAGTAAAGTGGAACAAATTTTTGATTTATTGCTGAAAGAAAAACAGTTGAAATTCCCAGAAGGTTACAAACCCCCTACGGCGCAAGATTTGAAAGGAAGATCATATTGCAAATGGCATGATTCCTTCACCCACAGCACAAGCGATTGTAAGGAGCTTCGTCGGCAGATCCAATCGGCTATTGAGCAGGGCCGATTAATCTTGGGACAGACCGCTATGAAAGTCGACACTCAGCCGTTCCCTGGTGTCAATATGGTGGAAAGCAACGATCGGACGGCAAGGCGACAACTCAATTTCGCACTGGGCATCAACATGGCGGGGGTGGCACCACGCCGCCAGATTGGAGACGGAGAGGCCGATTCAAGCAATCGGCTCCAAAATAAAAAGAGTGAATATGTTACAGAAAGGCAAGTAAGGTACGTAAGGAACCAACGGCCAACTTCTTCTGATCTTCTCAGGAAGTACGAATACCAGTACCAGCAGCGCCTCCATCGGGAGTCTGAGGAAGAGGAGTATGAGCGCCGAACCGGGAAGCGCCTGAGGAAGCACGAAGAAGCCCGCGATCATTGGCACTGCCCGTTCTTCAGGTACTGTTGGGATTCAGGTATGAGCCGATTGCCTACAATCAAGGATTGCCCAGAATGTGGACCAAGGAAACCAGAAGCAAGGGATTCGGTTTTTCAGCGGATAGGACCTGCCCCACCCCGGCAAGCGCGGGTTTGGTCATCACAAAAGGAAGATGAAGAAGAGGACAGGTATCATCGTCCTCGTTGGTGTCCCGATGGACTTAGTCGTTCCCAGAAGCGCAGGGTTCAACGGCTGCGTAGCTTGGAGGAGGCCGAAGCTAAGTACATCGAGACTTTAAGGAAGGCACGACCAGATTTGGCAGAACAAGTTCACTATGTGCAGGAAAAGGAGTCGCGCCCGCCCAAAAAGGAATGGCGACCCAAGTCAACAAAAGCCGACAAGAAGGTATCGGCTGATGCACACATGGTTTTTGTGCTTCCTGCAGAGTTCCATGCGAGACCCCAGGAGGAGCTGTCGGTGGCCCAACTTGATTTGGGACCCCGGCCAGTGATATTCGAGAAGCCGCAAGCTAAGAATTACAAACACCTGAAAGCTTTGTATCTTAAGGGGTTTATTAACGGCCAGCCTGTGAATAAGATGTTGGTGGATACGGGAGCAGCGGTCAACATTATGCCATACTCAGTCCTGCGCCGTTTGGGGCGGTCCACCGCAGACTTGATCAAGACCAATGTCACCCTAAGTGATTTTAACGGCCAGACTTCAGAAGCCCAAGGTGTCCTTAGTGTGGATCTCACCGTCGGAAACAAAACTGTCCCGACCTCGTTCTTCGTCGTCAACAGCAAGAGCACCTACAATGTTTTACTTGGCAGGGATTGGATCCACACCAACTGTTGCATCCCTTCCACGATGCATCAATGTTTGATCCAATGGGACGGAGACGAGGTGGAAGTGGTACAGGCAGACGACTCGATCGAGATTTCGCATGCGGCCATGAGCATTTGGGATGCGGAAGATCAAGAGCCGATTTCAGGAATGAGCCTGGAAGGATGTGACCGCATCGAAGCTACAAAAAACGGAGTAAGGCTGGTCTTATCCACCGGCCTCACAGAGTAAAGGAACAGGAGGCAATATGTGGTAGCGGAGTCATAAAGGCCGGTTCTTGCAATCGGCCCCAAAGGAACGAAGTTGTAAATATAAATGTGTTTCGTAGGCGTTATAAAATGGCTAGCATTAACAGCCGGCCCTGTTTTTCTTACAAAAACTTGGAAAATAAAGGGATGTATGGAACGGCCGATCTTAACGATCGGCCGAATTTTTTTATGCTGTGTCCTTTTCCCATTTGCACTGTCGATCTAATGGAAGAAGAAGGGAAGTTAGGGTATGGTTTCACATCGGCTGATGAACTTGAGGAGATAGATATCGGTCCTGGGGATAAGCCACGACCAACCTTCATAAGTAAGAAGTTACACCCAGCACTACAAGAGTCGATGATAGCATTGCTAAAGGGATACGCCGATTGCTTCGCCTGGGATTACACGGAGATGCCTGGACTAGATAGGAAAATAGTAGAGCATCGGCTTCCCCTCAAGAGCGGGTTTCGGCCGTTCCAGCAGCGAGCACGACAGATGAAAGCCGAGGTTCTGGTCGAGGTGAAGAAAGAAATAGAAAAAATGCTGGAAGCCGGATTTATCAGGACTTGCAGGTACGCCGAATGGATTTCGAGCGTCGTGCCCGTACAGAAGAAAGATGGCCGATGGAGGGTGTGCGTGGACTTCAGGGATCTTAACAGGGCCACTCCAAAAGACGAATACCCGATGCCCATTGCAGAGACATTAATCAACGCTACCGCCGGTCATAAGATTTTGAGTTTTATGGATGGTAATGCTGGATATAATCAAATCTTCATGGCCCCTGAAGATATACACAAGACTGCGTTCAGAGTGCCTGGAGCCGTGGGTTTGTTCGAGTACGTGGTTATGACTTTCGGCTTGAAGAATGCTGGTGCTACATATCAGCGGGCTATGAACCATATCTTCCATGATCTGATCGGTAATCTAGTAGAAATTTATATCGACGACGTTGTAGTAAAGTCAGCATCGGTCGAGGGACATTTAGACGACCTGCGGCGGGTTCTGGAACGAACTAGAAAGTTCGGGCTCCGGATGAACCCAAAGAAGTGTGCTTTTGGTGTGTCGGCTGGGCAGTTCCTGGGATTTCTGGTTCATGAAAGAGGGATAGAGATTGGCCTAAAAAGTCAGGAAGCCGTACGCACCATGGTGCCACCCACCACCAAGAAAGAGCTCCAGCAGCTCATTGGTAAGATTAACTTTGTCAGGAGATTTATTTCTAATTTGTCTGGACGGATCGAGCCTTTTATGGAGTTAGTCAAGACTAGAACGACTGACGAGTTCCGCTGGGGGCAGACCAACAGCGGGCATTTGAGGACATCAAAGAATATTTGTCGAAGCCGCCCGTGCTGGTGCCACCACAACAGGATAGACCGTTTCATATATATCTATCAGTGGGCAACACTTCTATTGCTTCAGTGGTGGTACAATTGTATGATGGCAAAGAAAAGGTGGTCTTTTATCTCAGCAGAAGATTGTTGGATGCGGAAACAAGGTACCCCGACATGGAAAAACTTTGTTTATGTTTATTCTTTACGTGCACCAAGCTTCGCCATATCCTGCTATCGGCTGAAGTGGTCGTCATCTGCAAATCGGATGTCATAAAACATATGTTATCGGCTCCTGTTTTGAAAGGCCGATTGGGGAAGTGGATGTTCGCGTTATCAGAATTCGATATCCGATATCAACCTGCGAAAGCAGTTAAAGGGCAGGCGTTAGCGGATCTTATTGCTGAGAGGGTTAACACCAATATCGCAGCACTTTTTATACGAGCCTGGGCCATGTACTTCGACGGATCAGTTTGTGGGGATGGATGCGGCATCGGCATCTTACTGGTATCGCCTCGGGGGGCAACGTATTCTTTTTCGATCAGATTACCTGTCGCCTGTACCAACAATCTTGCAGAATATGAGGCGGTACGGAAAGGTTTGGAATTGCTTTTAGAGGCTGGAGCTGAAGCAGTGGAAGTTTTTGGGGATTCAAAATTGGTAGTTTCCCAGCTTACAGAAGAATACAGGTGCGAAAGCGAGCTGCTGTTCCCAATGTGGGTCCAATGCCAGGAGCTAATAGCCCAGTTCAGATACATTAATTTTTATTGGATACCCAGAGCTCGGAATGCCGAAGCCAATGATCTAGCACAGTTGGCTTCAGGGTACAAAGCCGATGGGTCAGTTCATCAGGTATACTTCCTCGACCAGGGAGATTGGAGAGCCGATATCTTCAATTACTTGAAGGATTCGGCTCGGGGGGCACCCAAGAGGATACGATACAAAGCTATGAAGTATGTTCTCATAGGGGATGATATGTTCTACAGGACCTTAGAGGGGTTATTGCTTAAGTGTTTGGGGCCAGTGGAGTCCAATCGGCTCCTGCATGAAGTTCATGAAGGAACGTGTGGACCCATCAATCGGCACACAAAATGAAATGGCTGATTAGGCGATCAGGATATTACTGGCCCACCATGCTTGAAGATTGTTTTAAATACTATAAAGGGTGTCAGGCATGTCAGAAGTTTGGAAAAATCCAGATGGTACCAGCGTCCGTTATGAACCCCATCATTAAACCATGGCCGTTCAGAGGCTGGGGTATGGACATGATCGGCAAAATTAGTCCCCCATCTAGCAAGGGTCATCAGTTCATCCTAGCTATCACAGATTATTTTACCAAATGGTGGAAGCGGTTCCGATGAAATCAGTGACGTCTAGGGACGTCATTCAGTTTGTCAAAGAGCACGTCATTCACAGATTCGGAATTCCACAGACTATTACAACGGATGGTGGCTCGGGCAAATGGACAGGCCGAAGCGTCCAACCAGAGTCTTATCAAGTTGATCAAAAGGAAGATTGATGAATACCCTAGACGTTGGCACGAGGTCCTATCAGAAGCGCTTTGGGCGTACCGCATATCATGTCACGGAGCGATAAAAACTTCTCCTTATCACTTGGTCTACGGCAGGAGGCCGTGTTGCCGTGGGAGGTTACGGCCGGATCAAGGCGTGTAGAATTCCAGAATGATTTGTCCGCTGAAGAGTATGCTACCCTGATGAGCGACAATGTGGAAGATCTCACGGAACTCAGGCTATGGTCACTAGAGAAGATCAAGGAAAATAAGGCTAAGGTGGCCCGCGCATATAATAAAAAGGTTAAGCCGAAGGAGTTTCAGGTGGGAGATTTGGTTTGGGAAGCAGTATTGCCATTGGGAACTAAAGACGCGGCTTATGGCAAATGGTCTCCAATTGGCATGGGCCGTACAGGGTCGATCAGGTCCTACCAGGGAATGCGTACATGCTTGAAGAATTGGACGGCGTTAAATTCCCAGTAGCAGTCAATGGCCAACACCTTAAGAGGTACTTCCCAAGTATGTGGGCTGATGAACAATGAAGCCGATGCGACCAGCAAGCTAAGTAGGGGGGCAAAGGCCGAGTCGACGAGGATCAGTGTCGGCATTATAGGAGACGAAGAAAGAACAACAAGTATCGATCGACCCGATCAGATTAGAACAGCCGATGCGGTGCCACCGGCTCTAGAATTGTGCTTATAGTAATCAGAAGTCACAGGTTACCAAACAGCCGATGTGCCACCATCGACTTTAGATTCGCTACATAAAAAAACACCACAGGTTTACCACACAAACACAAGGTTTATCTCGGACAAGGCTGCAGAAGGAAGGCGTCGATAGCGGCGATAGCATCAAGACGGATGCGGTCAACCTCATCAAGTACTGCTTCGTCCTCTTCGTCCGCCCCCGCACCACCTGTTTGTTTAAGCTGTTCAGCTGGGCCAAGTCCGTCTTCAGTTCAGTGGTTAGGATTTCTGCCTCCTGCTTGGAACCCGCGATGAGATTCTTCTCCTCTTGGATGCGCTGTTTGGTGGCCTGGACCCTAGCTTCAAGGTCTTCCAATTCTTTCTCCAAGAGGTGGAGCCGATGGGTGGAAGTAGATGTATCGATCTTGGCGTCAAGTGCGGCTTTCTTCTTGTTGATCGACTGACACATTTCGGCGATAATGGTCCTCAGGAGCGATTGGGAACGCCGGGTCTCGATCCTGCGGCGAGCCTCTGCTACTTTCGCTTGAAAGGAAGAAAGGTACCCTGCTGGCAAAAGTTTGACCTGGAGGCTGACAGGGAGCTGGGAGCTAACTTCGTCGAGGATCTGCTTGATTACACTAGAATCCTGGATCAAAGCAGAGATAGGGCCCGATAGAAGGTCCTTCACACGGAGAAGTTGATCGGCAGCGCTGGTTGGGCCTGAGGAAGAATCATCGGCCTCCAGTATGGTTGACCCAATCGTGGCAGGGTCAAACGCAAGGAGCTCTGAAAGATCCAGGTTCTGAAGGAGAAGAGAGTGAGATAGGCGTTACAAAAAAGACCAAAATAGTTACAGAGAGAAGATGTACCTGTCTCGAGGAGGAAGCAGCGATGGCCAACGAAGGGGTGATCGGCTCCCGGGAGGGTGTCCCTCCCGAGGAATGAGCGGTGGTAGCAGAGGCCGCATGGATTGCACCTCCAGAGGGAGGAGCGACAGCCGATGGAGCAGCAGTCGGCTTTACAGAAGCAACAGCCGATGAAACGGCGATCGGCTCCGTTGGGCGTACCTCTCGTGCAGGGGAATCAGCAACAGCCGATGAAACGGCGATCGGCTCCGTTGGGCGTACCTCCCGTGCAGGGGAATCAGCGATAGCCGAGGCGGGGAAGGGCCCTTCCAGACAGGAGTCAATGACTTGCAGACCTAGCGAAGCAGTTGGGGCAGCAGCCGATGCAGAAGGGCCTTCCGAGTTTGTCACACCAGGATTGCAAAGGGTGATCAAGGCCCTGATGGGTATGTCCACGTCCCCTGGCGTCTCCACAGATGAACCTTTCTGACATGGAGGTTCCTCCCCGCTGGAGACTTCTACAACAGCAGGCTGCAGGAAAAAAGAGTGTCACTAAAAGGGGGACGAACAAAACCCGATTGCGAAGCGGAAAGAGGGGCCGAACCTGGTCGACGACTGGAGGTGGTGGATTGGGAGAAGACGGCGCGGTTCCCTTCCGGACCTTTTTGACAAGGATCTTCCTCGTCTTAGCACAGACCCGGGGGCAGCAGCCTCAGAAAGCCGTTTCCGCTTGGGGGTCAACTTGGCGGTGCCCGGCTGGATCTGCATTATACTCTTCGAGGGAGGGGGTGCGTTCCTGCCGAAAAGAACCACGGGAGCGACCGCCCGGAAGCAGAAAAGCGATCCATCCTCGTTTATTGGCTCTGGGCCATCTTCTTGCTGCAGCAGTAAGGTGGATTCAGGAGGGATCCAACGCAATTTAAAGAAAGAATGCTAGTCCAGAAGGGGGTACCTCTCCATCAGGGATGTCATATTCAGGGTCGATCTGTTGAAGCATCGGACCCAGAGCCCCTCGGAAAACATGAGTTTTCCACATCGTCCACCATCCATCGAAGTCAACAGCCGAGGAGGTGAAGGCAAGGTTGGCAGGAACGAACAGGGGAAGGTCTATGAACAGACTGTAGCACCTCTGGGCGGTCAGAGCGTCGGGGAGGTCCACCCTGCTGGATGTCAGCAGGTGGAGAAGGAAGTGGGGAGGCACCTGCGCAAGGCCAAATTGCCAGGCTGCTACGACCGGCTGGTAAAACTCATAACCGGGTTTAAGAATCCGGTTAGAGGTGCTCATGCCAACTGGGAGAAGGCAAGGCCGAACCATGATAGAATAAAGATGTCTGGTGTCAGCATCATCGGCAATATCAGCCAAACGGAAGGTAGCTGGGTTCTCAAAGAGCTCAGAGTCGGCATAAGGAAGGAAGTCTGGGTTATCAAGGCCTCGGTAGAAAATCTTGAACCAACGGGAAGCATCCGGGGGATTCAGTTTCCCGCAGGGAGACTGTAGAGGGCCTGCCCAAAGCTAGTACATCTAATGTGTCTCCCACTCAGATCAGGGAAGGAATTACCGACCAAGGAAGGGAAATCAGGATCAGAATTGTGGAAGTAAAGACGACCCACAACTGAATGAACCACCATGGACCACCGGTTCTAATCTTTTTCTGGGTAAGGAGGCTGGAAGTCATCAGATGAAGATAACGGTAGAGTTCCCCCAGAAATAATTTGCCGAGGCCAATGGGTGACCCTTGGCCAATTCATAAGCCAAAGAAAGATTGTTCTTAGTCGGGGCAAGGGAAGGGCCACAGAAGAGGAAGTGTTCAAGCCATAAGTTCAGGAAGGCTGTATGCTCCTTTTCCGACACAGGGCCTTGCTCTTCTGGTGTTGGCTCAGGTATGTGCTCCAGTTGGTGCATTCAGTTTTCGAAGATAATTTGTAAGGAACCACATGGAGGCTGTAAGCAGAAGGGCAGGCTGAAGATATGTTTAGGCCAGTAATCATCATAACATCTAACAGTGTTGGCGCTAATGGGCTATGCCCAAAGAGGAAACAATTCAAGGCATCAGACCAGAAATAGCCGATGGTCTTTAGAAGGTTTTCATCTTTCTCAAGAGGGGAGAGTGACAAAGACAAGGCATCGGCTATTCCAATTGATTCCCATAAGGGCTGATAGGTGTTCGCTACCCTATTATACCAGCCATCCAACCTTCAGGAGGTTCGGCCAGGCGCGGAGGCTATCCGACCAAGATTCTAGGTCTACATCCTGACTCACAAAGGGGATCCGGTTGGCCTCACACGAGATCAGATCTACGGGTTTCTCATAGGAGCGAGGTCCAAGGCAAAAGGAATCGGGAGAAGAAGGATGTGGCAGGAAGATATCGGAAAGCCTGAAAAAACCCCAAAAAATCAAGATCACCGGGGGAGAAGTCATTTAACTGCGCAGTAAGAAATGTGCGGACGCAGTGGTTAGATTAATGGGGGTCGGAGTTTACCTTCAGACCAAAGGCGGCGGCGGCGGTACGCGAAGATCCTGCCATCGGAAAATTTGGATCGAAACCTTGGAGAATGAATCTAGGGTTGGTGGCGCAAGATCGAGTGTGTGTTTCAAGGACTAGGGGAGATCTTGCGGCTAGGGTTTGCGAGCGAAAAAGGGGATCGGAATCGACCTACAGGGGTTTGCGCTGGATTGACTGGCAGAAGGTAAAGTAAATTGAAGAGCGGTTTCAGATCCGGGGTGGTATACCTTAAAGCCGATGCGATGCCATCGGCTCTTGAATAAATTGTTGTGCATAATAATAGGGATTAACACAAAGCAGAGTGTATTCATAGCAAGGCAGCAAGAACAAAAGAGGAACTAGCTACTCCTGGAACCAACCTAACAGGGGTACTACAATCTACCACCAGTGCACATCAGAGGCTTTGCGGCGCTTGGACGGTGGAGCGATGCTGGCGCCGCTGCTGCTGCTACCGTCGTCGCCATCATTGTCAGCGTCGTTCCCATCGCTGCCATTGGTGAAGCCGTCATCGTCGTCGGTTCCTCCGCGGCTGTCGGAAGTGTCGTCCGATGACCTGTCAAGGAGAAAGTTACCTGCCATCGGATCTTCTTCGGAGGAGAGGGGTCGGATTCTTCCTCTGAGAAAGAAAGGTCTTCTCCCCAAAGGGCATCATCTTCCTCTTCCTCCAGCTCGGCTCCGAGGAGGAGAGCGAGATCCTCGCCGTCAGTCAGAGAGCCGTCATCTTCGGACTGATAATCAAAGTCCCACCCACTGCGTCCCAATGCAGGGGAGCACGGACCTCATAAGCGGCGATTGGGTCATATTCTGGAGTGGGTTCTCGTGTTGTTCCGGACTCGTAGGAGATGACAGAGGAAGCAGAGGAAGAAGAGGCCATGGTGAAGGAAGGAGAGGGAGTCGACGATGGTTGTGAGGGAAAGTGGGTAAAGAAGGTGCTGGAAACAAGTTTATAAAGCCAACGAGTGGATGAAATGAATCGGCACCGTAACGGTTCCCCAGGAGGCCGATGCAGAGCAGTCACGTCCATCGGGAGCCGAAAGGGCGGTCGTACGGATCGGAAGACGAAGGGTCAAGGTAGTGATGATTTCGGAATTTCCATTACCGAAACCAGGGGGGCATGTGTTATCACCGTATTTTGACCAGGTCAGAAGTGGGCCACGGAGCAAGATGGGCTTGGAAGGCGGTCGTGACAAAGCTTGCGAATCGGGCCCGCGTGGAAGATGGAGGCCATAAGGCCGTGTAAATTAGGAATAAACAGTTAAGATTCGTGTTGTGTTAGGCTAGGGTTAGTTAAAGAGAACAAGTCTACGGACTATAAATATGTACCGAATAAACGAAGAGAGAATCAATCATCATCAACTCTCGGCGTATCGCCTCCCCTGTTTAGGGTTCTTCATCGGGTAAGCGCCACGCGACCCCGATCACGTCTTGCGTGATCGGGGTAGCGTTACCTTTGCTCGTTCGCTCATACGTTGCTCGTGCTGAAGCCTTGTAGATGGCGAGTAGCGTTATTTATCTTAGCATGCGTTGAGTAATCTTTTCTTTTGGTGCTTTCATTGTGCTTTATGCGTTACTCTCGCATGTTTGATCATCGTACCTGTTCGTGGTATGATGGTTTTATCTTGTTTCGTAGCTGTCAGTAGATCCAATCTGTTATGGCTGGCTTCTATGTATTTAGAAGCTTGGTTCAATATGTGCACGATTAGGCCTTGCAAACGAGTTGAATGATCCGATAGAATGCTCTGTGTCGGCTTTTTGATTGAATAGAGGCTGTTCGGGAATCGGCTTTTAGTTGTTTTCTCGCTCTCTGTTTGGATCGTTTTGTCGATGCTTTGTGTATCTGTTAGGCTCAATTACGTGTAGGATGTTCCGATCGTGTAGTGAGGGCTTAGTTGTTGTGGATTGGATTAGATTGCATTTATGAAGCAAGTTTTATTTAAATATATACATACGTACCAGTTTCCATATTGCCTATTCTAAAGATCCGATCCGGTATTGACGCAATCGGCTCTTCATAGCCGATGCCGGGGAGGAGGTAATGAGCCGATCACGGCTCGGATTGACCTATACACATGTCTGTATGCAGGAGTTGGACACGTCACACCTTCCTGATCGGTGTAGGATCAGGTGGCACGCCTAGCGACTCTCAGCCAGGGCGCGCGCCAGATCACTGGGCCGTTGACCGAGGGACCGGGGCCCACCAGCCGTCCGGAAGCCTCCCGCTCCTCGTGTTGCCTGTCGCTGCCGCCGGCGGGTTTTGACCGACAACAAAACTCAGTTAGGTT